>NC_051848.1:101043167-101049645 GCF_002237135.1 Teleopsis dalmanni
TAAAATTGCACCTAAAAAAGGCGCTTTACATATAGTAAGTTAAAACATATGCATAACAGATGTCTCTACAAAAAGAATAGCTTTGAAACAAAAATAGGCAAGCTCAAAGAATAATTTTCAATTCGTTGAACTTGTGTTTCCAAATGAAGCTGTTGTTTATAAGCTCGTTCTAATTTAAAGCACGGCAAGTGCTTTGGTTGGTGTCACTAATTAAATAAAAATAAGTGACAAAACCTGGAATTTGAGCATTGAAAGTTTGTGCAGCCTTGGCTTCTTGTGGATAAACACGATTAGTCATCGCTTCTAATTTGACAGGCACGAGTTCTAAGCCTGGGACTTGCAGTCCGAACAAATTATATACGGACTATAAACTAATTAAATAAAATTCGATTATTTCCAAAGACCACTGATGAAGAGTACTTGGGAATACTCGAAACAGCGTTGTATGGTCAGCCAAATTTCAATAAATTAAAAATAAAAAATTGTTGTCTTTTTCCTTTCTTTGCTATTCGAATCCGTCTAAATACTTTTAAATAGTTTCTTTCGTCATAAAAAGACACGCCATTATCGGCAAGAAAAAATTTACCTTAAAAATTAGAATTATAGGAAATATGAACAATAATATTGTTCAGCTTTTCCTTAACGCGATTAGCGAACTTGTAGAGAAACATTTGTATAGCTTATTTGTAAAATTGCACCCAAAAAAGGCGCTTTACATATAGTAAGTTAAAAAAATATGCATAACAGATGTCTCTACAAAAAGAATAGCTTTGAAACAAAAAAATAGGCAAGCTCAAAGATTAACTTTCAATTCGTTGAACTTGAGTTTCCAAATAAAGCTGTAGTTTACAAGCTCGTTCTAATTTAAAGCACGGCAAGTGCTTTGGTTGGTGTCACTAATTAAATAAAAAATAAGTGACAATAAAACCTGGAACTTGAGCATTGAAAGTTTGTGCAGCCTTAGCTTCTTGTGGATAAACACGATTAGTCATCGCTTCTAATTTGACAGGCACGAGTTCTAAGCCTGGCACTTGCAGTAAAAACAAATTATATACGGACTATAAACTAATTAAATAAAATTCGATTATTTCCAAAGACCACTGATGAAGAGTACTTGGCAATACTCGAAACAGCGTTGTATGGTCAGCCAAATTTCAATAAATTAAATAAAAAATTTTTGTTTTGCCTTTCTTTGCTATTCGAATCGGTCTAACTTTTAAATAGTTTCTTTCGTCATAAAAAGACACGCCATTATCGGCAAAAAAAAGAAAAAAAATTTACCTTAAAAATTAGAATTATAGGAAATATGAACAATAATATTGTTCAGCTTTTCCTTAACGCGATTAGCGAACTTGTAGAGAAACATTTGCATAGCTTCTTTGTAAAATTGCACCCAAAAAAGGCGCTTTACATATAGTAAGTTAAAAAAATATGCATATCAGATGTCTCTACAAAAAGAATAGCTTTGAAACAAAAATAGGCAAGCTCAAAGATTAACTTTCAAATTGTTGAACTTGTGTTTCCAAATAAAGCTGTAGTTTATAAGCTCGTTCTAATTTAAAGCACGGCAAGTGCTTTGGTTGGTGTCACTAATTAAATAAAAATAAGTGTCAATAAAACCTGGAACTTGAGCATTGAATGTTTGTGCAGCCTTGGCTTCTTGTGGATAAAGACGATTAGTCATCGCTTCTAATTTGACAGGCACGAGTTCTAAGCCTGGCACTTGCAGTCCAAACAAATTATATACGGACTATAAACTAATTAAATAAAAATTCGATTATTTCCAAAGACCACTGATGAAGAGTACTTGGCAATACTCGAAACAGCGTTGTATGGTCAGCCAAATTTCAATAAATTAAATAAAAAACTTTTGTCTTTGCCTTTCTTTGCTATTCGAATCGGTCTAACTTTTAAATAGTTTCTTTCGTCATAAAAAGACACACCATTATCGGCAAAAAAAAAAAAAAAATTTACCTTAAAAATTAGAATTATAGGATATATGAACAATAATATTGTTCAGCTTTTCCTTAACGTGATTAGCGAACTTGTAGAGAAACATTTGCATAGCTTCTTTGTAAAATTGCACCCAAAAAAGGCGCTTTACATATAGTAAGTTAAAAAAATATGCATAACAGATGTCTCTACAAAAAGAATAGCTTTGAAACAAAATAGGCAAGCTAAAAGATTAACTTTCAATTCGTTGAACTTGTGTTTCCAAATAAAGCTGTAGTTTATAAGCTCGTTCTAATTTAAAGCACGGCAAATTCTTTGGTTGGTGTCACTAATTAAATAAAAATAAGTGACAATAAAACCTGGAACTTGAGCATTGAAAGTTTGTACAGCCTTGGCTTCTTGTGGATAAACACGATTAGTCATCGCTTCTAATTTGACAGGCACGAGTTCTAAGCCTGGCACTTGCAGTCCAAACAAATTATATACGGACTATAAACTAATTAAATAAAAAATCGATTACTTCCAAAGACCACTGATGAAGAGTACTTGGCAATACTCGAAACAGCGTTGTATGGTCAGCCAAATTTCAATAAATTAAATAAAAAATTTTTGTCTTTGCCTTTCTTTGCTATTCGAATCGGTCTAACTTTTAAATAGTTTCTTTCGTCATAAAAAGACACGCCATTATCGGCAAGAAAAAATTTACCTTAAAAATTAGAATTATAAGAAATATGAACAATAATATTGTTCAGCTTTTCCTTAACGCGATTAGCGAACTTATAGAGAAACATTTGCATAGCTTCTTTGTAAAATTGCACCCAAAAAAGGCGCTTTACATATAGTAAGTTAAAAAATATGCATAACAGATGTCTCTACAAAAAGAATAGCTTTGAAACAAAAATAGGCAAGCTCAAAAATTAAAACTTTCAATTCGTTGAACTTGTGTTTCCAAATAAAGCTGTAGTTTATAAGCTCGTTCTAATTTAAAAAAAGCACGGCAAGTGCTTTGGTTGTTGTCACTAATTAAATAAAAATAAGTGACAATAAAACCTGGAACTTGAGCATTGAAAGTTTGTGCAGCCTTGGCTTCTTGTGGATAAACACGATTAGTCATCGCTTCTAATTTGACAGGCACGAGTTCTAACCTGCCACTGCACCCAAAAAATTAATATACGGACATAAACTAAATAAAAAAAAATTCGATTATTTCCAAAACCAACTGATGAAAGAGTACTTGGCAATACTCGAAACAGCGTGTACGTCCCAAATTCAATAATTAAATAAAAATTTTTGTCTTTGCTTTTCTTTGCTATTCGAATCGGTCTAACTTTTAAATAGTTTCTTTCGTCATAAAAAGACACGCCATTATCGGCAAAAAAAAGAAAAAAAATTTACCTTAAAAATTAGAATTATAGGATATATGAACAATAATATTGTTCAGCTTTTCCTTAACGTGATTAGCGAACTTATAGAGAAACATTTGCATAGCTTCTTTGTAAAATTGCACCCAAAAAAGGCGCTTTACATATAGTAAGTTAAAAAAATATGCATAACAGATGTCTCTACAAAAAGAATAGCTTTGAAACAAAAATAGGCAAGCTCAAAGATTAACTTTCAATTCGTTGAACTTGTGTTTCCAAATAAAGCTGTAGTTTATAAGCTCGTTCTAATTTAAAGCACGGCAAATGCTTTGGTTGGTGTCACTAATTAAATAAAAATAAGTGACAATAAAACCTGGAACTTGAGCATTGAAAGTTTGTACAGCCTTGGCTTCTTGTGGATAAACACGAGTAGTCATCGCTTCTAATTTGACAGGCACGAGTTCTAAGCCTGACACTTGCAGCCCAAACAAATTATATACGGACTATAAACTAATCAAATAAAAATTCGATTATTTCCAAAGACCACTGATGAAGAGTACTTGGCAATACTCGAAACAGCGTTGTACGGTCAGCCAAATTTCAATAAATTAAATAAAAAATTTTTGTCTTTGCCTTTCTTTGCTATTCGAATCGGTCTAACTTTTAAATAGTTTCTTTCGTCATAAAAAGACACGCCATTATCGGCAAAAAAAAGAAAAAAAATTTACCTTAAAAATTAGAATTATAGGATATATGAACAATAATATTGTTCAGCTTTTCCTTAACGTGATTAGCGAACTTGTTGAGAAACATTTGCATAGCTTCTTTGTAAAATTGCACCCAAAAAAGGCGCTTTACATATAGCAAAAATAATAAATTCTATAAGATGTGGCAGTTCGCTCTTATACACTTTAGAGCTTTCGTTGAAGCATACCAACATTGGGTGTCCAATGAACACAATCCACATTTTCTACACACCGTATATTTTGTTATTATGATTTTAACAGAAATTAATACAATTCTGTTAAAGAAAGTAAGATCACAACATTCATTTGTAATAATTGTTTATATGACGTCTTCACTAGGCAAAGCAAATTGTTGCTTATTTTTACTACTTTAAGCAGATCAATTTTTTGTAAAAATTTATTAATGAAAGAAAATGTTTGCTTATTTACTTGAAGAAAACAAGTATTGTAACAAAAAATTATTGTTACATATGTACATATACACATATTCTCCACATATTTATATATATTGATTGCTAAAATAATTTTAAATATTAGAAGCAACGATCATTTATGCATTGACACATTAAATGAATTAAACTGCCTTGAATAAAATTTGGTACACTTTTTCTATGATATGTTTTATTGAAAAATATGTTATAGTAATATTCTAGTTAATTAATTTATTTTTAATATGTTTAAATATATCAATTTTAATAGTTATATTATAATATTATAATAAATGTACTATAATATGCTTAAAATTAATAACTATTAATTTAAATAGTTATACATATAATAATAAATTATTTAGAATAAGTTTGTAGAATTAATTATACGACATTGTATAACTTTTGTGGATATGTTTGGGTTAGATATATTTCACTCCCAACAAAAAGACGTATGTATTTAACAAGAAAACATACAACAGGAATAGTGTACCTAATATTATTCAACGCAGTTTAATTGAAATTAAGTGCCAATGGACAAATTATCGTTGCTTCTAAAATTTATAAAATACTGTGGCTATCAAAACAAGTACACATAAAATAAAAACAATTAAAATATGATTTGAAACTTGTTTTCTTCAAATAAATTCAAATAAAAATAAATAAATTTTTACAAAAAATTGATCTGCTTAAAGTAGTAAAAATAAGCAACAATTTGCTTTGCCTAGTGAAGACGTCATATAAACAATTATTACAAATGAATGTTGTGATCTTACTTTCTTTAACAGAATTGTATTAATTTCTGCTAAAATCATAATAACAAAATATACGGTGTGTAGAAAATGTGGATTGTGTTCATTGGACACCCAATGTTGGTATGCTTCAACGAAAGCTCTAAAGTGTATAAGAGCGAACTGCGACATCTTATAGAATTTATTATTTTTGCATATAGTAAGTTAAAAAAATATGCATAACAGATGTCTCTACAAAAAGAATAGCTTTGAAACAAAAATAGGCAAGCTCAAAGATTAACTTTCAATTCGTTGAACTTGTGTTTCCAAATAAAGCTGTAGTTTATAAGCTCGTTCTAATTTAAAGCACGGCAAGTGCTTTGGTTGGTGTCACTAATTAAATAAAAATAAGTGACAATAAAACCTGGAACTTGAGCATTGAAAGTTTGTGCAGCCTTGGCTTCTTGTGGATAAACACGATTAGTCATCGCTTCTAATTTGACAGGCACGAGTTCTAAGCCTGGCACTTGCAGTCCAAACAAAATTATATACGGACTATAAACTAATTAAATAAAAATTCGATTATTCCAAAGACCACTGATGAAGAGTACTTGGCAATACTCGAAACAGCGTTGTATGGTCAGCCAAACTTCAATAAAATTAAAATAAATTTTTGTGTTTGTCCTTTATTTCTTTCTTTGCTATTCAAAAAACCCCTCTAAATTTTAATAAAGCTTCTTTGTCATTATACAAAGAAAGTCTAGCTTTACAGCAACACAAACACTTTATTCAAAAATTAGACTTGTAAAAAATAAGAACAATATGTTAAAATATAATATTGTTCAGCTTTTCCTAAACCGCGAAAACGGGTTTGTAGAACAACATAGCATAGCTTCTTTGTAAAAAGCACTAGAATGGTCGCTTTACATATAGTAAGTAAAACAATATGCATTACAAAATGTTTCTACAAAAAGAGTAGCTTTGAAAAAATAAAGAATAGGCGAACCCAAAAGTTAACTTTCAATTCGTTGAACTTGTGTTTCCAAAATAAAGCTGTAGTTTATAAGCTCGTTCTAATTTAAAGCACGGCAAGTGCTTTGGTTGGTGTCACTAATTAAATAAAAATAAGTGACAATAAAACCTGGAACTTGAGCATTGAAAGTTTGTGCAGCCTTGGCTTGTTTTGGATAAACACGATTAGTCATCGCTTCTAATTTGACAGGCACGAGTTCTAAGCCTGGCACTTGCAGTCCAAACAA
>NC_051848.1:101049745-101060988 GCF_002237135.1 Teleopsis dalmanni
AAAGACCATGAAAATTTCGAATAATTAAAATAATTGATTTACTGGTAAATTAAAATAAATTTTGCTTGAGACAAAGAGGAGATAACCGAAGACAAGCGAAGAGTTTACAAGTAAACAAAAATTATGTAGGCAACAAACTCTCAAGATAAATAAAACCGTGAAACCACAAAAACAAAAGTTAAGTCATTGCAAAAATGTTGCATGAATGAATTTTTATTGTAGTTCTTTAGGAATTTAATTGAAATTCAAACTTTTAGGACACTTGAGTACATGGAGTACAACGTATCGAATGAGTAACAATTTTAACTTGAAGCAAAATTGCATGAAATTCACAATGTGCGAGCACATAAGAAAGAGTGATGGAAACCACATAGTTCTTGGTTGGGAGCAATTTTCAAGTATTTTGTGCAAATAACATAAGGTTGTGGTGCGAAAATCAATAAAACTCTTATCAGCAAATAGTTTTTTTTAGTTAATTTATAAATTAGTTAAGCAGTTTTAAATATACATTTAAAGAAAGCATGTATATTAAAATTTCCTTGACATTTGTATTTTTTTATTGCCTTTGAAAAGTTTGCAATTGAGATTTTTAATTGGCTGGTTAATAGTTATATTATATTTTATAATTTGAACGGATTCACTATATTAGTTATCAATACTTCTTACTATTATTATTTTTTATTTAATTAACTTTATTTGCATTTATCTTTATGCACAATGCACTATTAAGCTATTGCAATTAAGCAATTGGATAACATGGACAGGAATTAGCTCCCATAGTGAGCTACTATATTTTATTGGGTGTTAGTAAAATGTACACTAAGATACTGGTTATTTTCATCTGCATTCAACATTTTTATATGTTTCGTTCCGATTATCTATATTTATTTTACACTTAATATACAAATAGGGAACTTAATAAAATTATAATAATGTAATATATCACAATAATATATTTAGAAATTTATTTTATTATAACAATAATGCAATATATGACATGTAATATTAATATAAAAATAGTACTAAGTGTCTAATCACAGACAAATATATATAATTTTGTGAGAGGAACAAAGAAACTAATAAGAATAATTTATATATACTAGCGTTATTTTAGAATTAAAACGTATAATTCTAAATAAATGAAATTATTTAGATATTCTGTGCACTTGACCTATTCTGTGCACTTGACAGATTTGTCAAATTCTTTAATAAAATTTTTGATTTTTATAAAGCAGAAAGCTTTTTGGTATTCTGGACACATCTTGACAAATTTCAAAGCTCAAGTACCTAGTGCTTCTCACCACACTATGGTGTAAAGTGTTTTGTATAGAAAACTGTTCGTTATGGTTCGTAAGTGTTCGTAAAAAATGCTTGAAGAGAGCACATATTTTAAGTTGCCAAAGCATTTTTCATGCATTCAAATAACAATAAAAAATATGCTTGTAAAGAGCGTATATTTTAGTTAAGAATATTTGTCATGCATGCACAAAATAAAAAATGCTTAAAAAGAGCATATTTTTATAGTTGTCAACAGCATTTGTAGTATTGACAACTAACAAGGTAAAGAGCTTTTTATTTATGTCACAGAATACCAAAACCTTTACAGTCAATTTTGACAAGTGTCAATGTTTGACAAGTTTATAAAAGAAAAAGAAGAAGGGTTGGGAAGTAGTCTCCGCGTCACTGCATCCTCGAGGATTATTGTGACATACCCACTTCAGTTCCATAGACGAGTAGCAGTTAAGAATGCCAGTATGTCCTTTGGAGAGATGTTGCCTACTTCCGTTATAAGCGGATAGGCAATGGATAAGTAGCGAAGTCTGAGTCTTGCAAGACTATCACAGTGACACAATATGTGTTCTGCTGTTTCCTCTTCTTCGTAACAAAGTCTACAGCTATCGTCTCCAGTAATACCTAGATTCAATAAATGTTTTTTAACTCCGCAGTGTCCAGTTAAAAAACCTGTGACAAGTCGGATGCCACTTCTTCTGTTCAGCATAAGTAGCTCCCTAGTTCTGGCTTTTGATCGGAACGGCATGGATTCTTTTGCTTGTCTGCAGGTAATTGTATTATCCCAATCATTCTGAGCTGCTTTTTCCAACCATTCATTAGTTTTAAGTTTGAAAAAGCTCCACGAAGGCCCGCAGAATGGTTGTGGCCCAATATGGTATGAGGCCGCCCCTTTTCTCGCTAGTTCATCTGCTTTTTCGTTTCCCTCAAAACCGCTGTGCCCTGGAATCCATATTAAGTGGACTCTGTTCTTTTCAGCAAGGTCTTTGAGAAGTAGAAGGCATTCCCACACTATTTTTGAGGTTACTCGAGGTGAGCGTAGTGCCAGGAGTGCCGATTTACTGTCAGAAAAGATATATATGTTTTTTCCCGTGACGGGTTTACCTTTATATACCCTGAGACATAATTCAATTGCGTGTACTTCAGCGTGAAAAACTGAGTTTTCTTTACTCATACTCGCAAATATTTCCTCTTTAGGTCTTACTCCATATACTCCCGCCCCCACTCCTTCCATCGTTTTGGAGCCATCCGTGTACCACAGATGGTAGTCTCCAGCGAATGGAGGTATGTTCCGTTCCCATTCATTTCTGTCTGGTATTAGTATTAGGAACTTTTGGTGAAAGTTGAATTTAGGTAAGCAAATGTCAGATATGGTGATATTTAGTCCTTCCTCTCTTTGCATTTCCCTACCTAACAGGGAGTTATCGAGTAGTCTTGTTGATTGATTGCTAGTCAACTGTAGCTTGGCCATAAAAGTCATTGCTTCCTTTTTGACTAGAAGGTGAAGTGGCGGGAGCCCCAATGCAACCTCTAGGGCTGCTGTCGGGGTAGTTCTCATCGCTCCACTTGTCATTATGCAGGCTAATCTCTGCAGCTTGCGAAGTTTATCTATTACAGTCTTCTGTTGTGCTTTTTTGTACCAGATAGCTGACCCATAAGTTACAATTGGTCTGGCAATAGATGTGTACATCCAAAGGCTGAGTTTTGGATTAAGGCCCCAGTGCTTACCAATGAGGTTTCTGCTGGTCCATAATGCCTCTCTGGCTCTTCGTATGACATTGTCTACATGAGAATTCCACGTCAACTTCTCATCTAGAATCATTCCCAGGTATTTTACTTGGGTAACGGATGATAGCTCTTCTCCATTTAGGAATGGGTAATTGGAAAGTACTCTCTTCCTTTTCTTTGTGAAGACTACCAGACTTGTTTTCTTAGGATTTACATTTAATCCTACTTCACTGCACCATCTACTAACGATGTTCAGGGCTTGTTGAAGTCGATATGAGATCATGTCTTCATATTTACCCCTGACAAGTATGACTATATCGTCAGCATAGCCTTGTGCCTCGAAATGTTTGGCACTGAGTCGATGTAAGAGCTCGTCTACTGCAATTGACCACAGGAGTGGGGATAATACACCCCCTTGTGGGCATCCTTTTACAGTATGTGCTTTTATTTCGGCATTGCCGAGAGTGGATTTAACCATTCTATTTCTTAGTACATTGCTTATCCATGTGCGTGTCGTATCATCTACTCTTCTGTCATGGAGGCATCTTTCGATATGTGAGTGATCAGTATTATCAAACGCTCCCTCAATATCAAGAAAGCATCCCACCGCATATTCTTTGCAATCTACAGACTCCTGTATTTTATTAGTAAGACTGAGTAATGCATGTGTGGTGGATTTATTTTGTTGGTAGGCGTATTGGTTGGCGTGGAGTGGATTTATAGATAAATACTCTTCCCTTATATGCCTTTCCACTATCTTCTCCATAGTTTTTAAAAGAAATGTAGTCAAACTTATAGGCCTATGGGATTTAGGAAGTTCGCTAGGTTTACCTCCTCCTTTAGGTATGTATTTGACAATTGCTTCCTTCCAATTAGTGGGAATGATTCCCATCGCCAGCCCAGCTCTAAAGATATTAATGAGGTAGGGCATAAGGTCAGTTAGTCCCTTTTGTAGGAGTGCTGGAAATATTCCGTCTGCTCCAGGAGCTTTGAAAGGAGAAAATGAGTTGATCGCCCATTTAATTTTATCTTCAGTGAAGATTTTACGAGCAATCTTCCAGCCATTGTTTCTGGGCCTTTTGGTCACCAGGGAACTAAGCTGGGAGATTGATTGGTCGTAAATTGTAGATCCCGGAAAGTGTACTTCTGTTAGAAGTATAAGTGACTCTTTGCAGTCATTGGTATAAAGACCATCAGGTCGTTTTAGAAGCCCAATGGGATTAGTGTGGCTTTTCGAGATAACCCTGTGGATTTTTGCGCTATTGCTTAAGTTTTGAATCTCTGAGCAAAAGCCTCTCCATGATTCTCTTTTTGCCCTTCTAATTTCTTTATTGTAGGCGGTGAGGGCATTTTTATAATTGTCCCATTCACCGTTGGTTTTTGCCTTGTTGAAGAGTCTCCGGGATTCGACTCTTAGCTTGGCTAACTTTTTATTCCACCATGGTGCACTTCTGTTGCCGGTCTTATTTTTCACCGGACAGGCCCCATGGTAGGCATTTATAATAGTTGTGCTTAAGGCAGCATCAGCTATTTCTAAATCATGAATATTTTTTATCGTATGTTTATTACTGCCTAGATTGGCCTTGAGTTCGTCAGTATAAAGATCCCATTCTGTGGCCCTAGGCACCCTATACGATTCCCTTATCTTCATATTTAGATCAATATCAAATCTAATCTGACGATGATCAGATATGGATGTTTCTGCTGAAACATTCCAGTTTTTGATAAAATGTTTTATAAATTGTGTTGCTAGGGTGATGTCTAATACCTCTTCCCTGATTCTGTTTATAAAAGTGGGCTTATTGCCCGTATTCAAAATATATAGGTTGTTACCAGTTATAAATTCAAATAGACACTCACCTCTTTTATTGATGTCGGTGCTGCCCCAGATCGTGTGGTGTGCATTAGTGTCACTTCCAACGATGAGTTGCCTCTTGCTTTTAACACTGTAGTCTACTAGTCCTTTCAGTGATAGGAAGTCCAGGTCTTGGGAGTTTCCAGGTAGGTAAGATGAGCAGACAATGAGCTCTGTCTTACTTACTGGGGTGTCCACAGAAATTATAGCTGCTACCTGGTCCTTGTTGGTGTGCTGTGGAATAATGAAAGCATTAATGTCATCTCTTACCACAATACAAGCACGAGGTCGACCATGGCTAGCATGATCGTACAGTAGCTTACCTTTTATTCCCTTTATCTGGTTCTCATATACATATGGCTCCTGGATAAAGGCTAGGTCAATCTTTTCAGATAGAAGTCGCTGTGTCAACACCGCCGTAGCAGCTTTGGCGTGTTGAAGATTAACCTGCAGGCACCTCATCATTTTATTGGTATCGTCCTTTACCGTTCCGCATCCACTTGGGCAATTTTGTCCCATGAGTGGGTGCTTCCTGTCGAGGGGATCTTGAAGCTGGTTTCTTTGGCCCTTGCTTCTGGTCCTTTATGCTAGATACCGGTGTGCCACCCTGCTGTTTTGAGGTGCTGGGTCCGACTTCAGTTCGGGTGCTGTCCCGTGTGACCTTAACCGTCTCACTTGGCTTATCTGCCTGTGCTTTTGAGGTACTGGGTCTATCACCTGAAAGCGGCCTTTTGGATGGAGGCACCTGTTGCTTGACGTCACTGGGTTTCTCTGTCGTAAATGGCCTTTTTCTCGTCAGTTTCTTGGGTCCAGTTGGCTCTCCCTTCACACGTACGTGAATTTGTGTGAAGTTCAGATACAGCTTCCCTGCCTGACCGACTATCCAATTTTTGGATTTTTCGTCCACTGAGATCGTAACGGTTTCCCCACCATTCTTATCTTTCTCAGTCCTGAGAATTCTCCACGATGATGTGCAAATGCCACCATTTTGTTTTTCCAATCGGGACATCAGAATTTCTGGTGGTAGCACAGCAGAGGGGGGAATAAATGTGATGCACACATAGGTTTTGGGCATCTCTTCGCCCTGAAACACTTTGAGAATAGCATCCGGGAATGGTTTGAGTTTTGGGACACAAGTGGTCAGCCAGTTCCTCGTTTCACCATTGCAGCATGTTAATGAGAGCCATCCGTCTCTGTTAACACTGGTGATGAAGCCGTAGACACTATTGTGCTTGGGAAGTTTGTCAATTTCTTCCAGGAGCTTCGATTTTATCAACTCCATTTGGTCACCAGTGAGATTCACCTCCGGATATTTCTCATGGGCGATAGCCACTTTGCAAGCATTGGCTACATCCCTGTAAGATGGAGTCGGTTTTAGCTGGTTTCCGGTAGAGCTAGATGTGTGTTGAGTGGCTTTTGGCTTTTTGGGCTGCGGGCGTTGTGTTTCTTCGGGAGATGTGTTATTAGATCTGCACCTTTTGCTGGTACTGGGTCTGTCACTTTCTCCTTCTGCTGCCAAGGAAGCTTTGTAGAGAGAGTATCGCTCTCTCTCTTTCTGCTTCGCAGTCTCCAAATCCAATCCATCCCTAATCATGGCCTTGATGCGTCTTTTCTGAGCCCCGGTGAAGTATTCCGCTTTCTTCCTGGTCTCTATGTTGCCGTCACCTGAGTTCACCATGCTCTGGGTATTAGCATTAGACGCACCGCCATCGTGGTCACCTGTGTCCATAGGACTCTAGGTGTCAATCACCGGAGAGGTGTTCCCACCGCTTGATACCATTGGTCTCTGAGCAGATGGGTTCAGATCATCCAGATCCTGAATCTTGAGAGATGCTTCAAGCCTCTTTTCAAGATTTCCTCCAACCTTCGTTGGCGAACGGAGTAGAGCTTCTTCCTCTGACTCTGTAATTATATTATTAATTGGTATATTTAGTTTATTATCCATATACAGTGTTTAATATAAGGGAAAGAACAGTCACCCAAAGCAGAGCCCCATACTTTGAGAAGGCATTAATTAAAACAGGAGAGTGCCCGGTATCATTCATTACTGAAAGACTGGATGCACCCCTCCAGTCAAGCATCCTCGGCGTAACAGTCTACCTCAGATTTGGGGGTTTTTATAGGTATCGTACAAATTTGAAAGCTACACATATCAAAACAAATATTACTATAAATACGTACCCGGGAAGTTTTCTCTTCCCAGCCCGACAATCAGCAGTCCACCCTTGGCAGAGACATGACCATATCAAGAGCTTCCCATCAGCCTGAGAGATTGTCGCACTTACCCTTACGAGTCTGGCCTTACGATATTACTGATACTACTATTCATATATCGTAATTTGTAAACATCATAAGCTCGTCATATTTAATAAGGCTCTGTTGCCAATGGAGAATGTTCAATCATTATTGTAAAATGTAAACCTTAAGAGTCAAAAAAATTATTAAAAAAGTTTAAACAGTTCAATTACACTTAATTTAATTAAATCGAAGGTTCCAACTTAAAATTGCTTCGGTTAAAAATAGGTTCACAGTGCTTTGTCTTAATTTTTTGTTAATCTTGCCTCATTACAGCAAATATATTGTAGTTATATATTTCCTTATGATATATACTTTATCATATTCTACGTTGAGATAAATTGAAAGTTGAAAGTTGATTGCATGTTTGAAAAAATGTCTGTTTATTTCTAATAATATAATTTAAATAAGATTTTGTAATACTGTTTTTATAAGCATAAAATGATATTTCTTAATTAAGTTTACATATTGTTTGAACAAAAAACTGCTTATTTTCCATACCTCATTAATAATCCAAGTAATAAAAAAGAATACCAAAAATTTTTTATTGTTTTTTTGTTGGTAATGACAAATGTATCTTTACAAAATCCTTCGTAGCAATCTCTAATAACAACAACGCTTTATTTGCTAAACAAATTAACTGTCTCATAACATTTATAGCTATCATTGCCTCTCCTTAGTGAAGCCCTCAGAAGAAGCTTTAAATCTTCGCAATGAGACATAAAAACTTTTCCCTACTAATGATTGTTTTATGGCCAACAAAATATCATTTTCGTTCTAAAACTTTATACAATTTTTACTTCATAGAGTCAATGCAAAGCTAAACTTGTAGAAATGCAAATACATTTACCTATATGTATGTAGTATATATATCTATATTTAAAGTATATACTCTTAAGAATGTAACTATAAATTGGTCAACTTTTATGGCTGCATGAGGCGAGAAATTATTTTTTGGTATAAACTTTTTATGCCCGCAATAAAAACAAAACTAAAATGCAAAAAAAAAACCAAAAGAAAAAAAAGTGAAAAGGAAATAAAACAAAAGTCTTCGATGCAAAAGCTGTCATGATGACCGACTACTAAAGACATATGCTCTTCCATTCTTATGCCCGGAAGCTGGTAAAAGTTTTGCAATTAAAAAGCAACAGACAGACAAAAATCTACAAAAATCTTTTAGTTGAACGAAGTCACACAGATAGCGTATGAAGTACGAGTTACGGATACGAGCATCCTAAGTATAAAGCCATAAATTCTAAGAGGCACGTTCCTCGCAGCCTGCTGTGCGATTCTTGTCACTTAGTTTTGGTTTTGGGAAGGCTACGAGTTGTTGATTTTTGGTAGTTTGCTGACATGCTGACATTCGAATTTTTTTCTGCCTTTTGTTTTTATTGTAATCTCAAATTGAGTTTATTTTGGCTTTTTAATTTATAACATTATGCAGAAATCTAGTTAGTTTCTTATTCTAACCAAAAATAACGACTATAGAATATAAGTAACTGCATCCAAGATAAATAGTTAACTGCGCTTTCATTACTGTCCATGAGAATTTTGTTTTTAATTCGAAATTGTTTGAAAAAATTTATTGTTCTTGAAAGTGTTTAAATTTTCTTGTGTCTCTTATGTTGTATTCATATTTTATGTTTCCAATCCTTAAAAGTTTCAAACAATAAATGGCTATCATCGGGGACTGCCACTTTGACGTGATGAGGAAGCCCAGTAGTTACTTAGAATCTTCCGGCGATGCTACTGGTAGGGTCTTCCATGCCTCTAAGGTTGAATGAGGAGTAATGAAGCTAAGCGGAGTCCACAATGTAGCGTCGTTACTCATATTGAGCAGCTGCAAATGGTGTCTGTTCTTCAGGTTAGTAATAGCCTATTTAAAAGTGACCTGTCACTACGAGCAAAGCTTATATGTCTGACATTGCGCTTGTAACCCATCGTTAGGGCTTTGCTCTCTTCTTTAACTTTTTTCTGGAAATAAAATATGAGTCTAAACCCAGTGGAATTACAGTCTCCAAGTGATACCCGTACATATACGGCGGATCCACCTGCTGCGGCAGCAAGCACAAATATTTTTAATTATACGTCAATGTTCAATATATTATTGGATCATGTTATATTTTGGAAATATCTACGCCTCCTTCATTTCACCAAAAGTGAGAGAAAACAAACTTTCTGGTGTAGATTAAACATAATCAAGGCTTAAAAAAAATTGTTGTTTCTGTATAAATGGGCAATTTTGGTGATTTTGGTGAATCTTCAATTACCACTTTTGGAGAAGCAACTTACTTAATACTTAAGTGCGTACTATCTAAAATAAAATTTTTTGCAAGAAAAACTGTATCTTTGATTTCCTTGTATAAGTTGCAGGTTTGTTTCTTTTCGTATAATTTTCAATATTCCCCATTGACGAGAAGCAATGCTATAGACAATGTGATTGATATTAGTACATTTATAATTCTTTTTCTAATATTTTTTGCAATCACAGTGTCTGGTCACTCTATCCGGTCTTCACATTAATAATATTACAAAAATATTACTAAACATTAAAAATAATAAATTAAAGTAGCTAAAAGAGAATCAAACTACAATAAAAAAAATGGTTTTGCTTAAGATTTTTCTCAATGACTAAAAATGTTAGTTGTCGGAACACCTAGTTATGCCGTATTTTGATAATTTAGCCAACATTTAACTTTTAATGATTTCGTTTTATAACCAATATGCGATGCACATATATTTCGAAAATAACAGACATTAATTTGCAGCATCAAAAAGATCACCACGTCAATGAACACTATAGCAATTTCATAGCACTTATAATTCAAAAGCATAGGTTGCAAATGTCGACCTCTGATATTCGCATTGTTTACTCTTCTTTGAGGTATAGAACGAAACTGCTTAATATTTTTAACTTTCTCGAAAGTTCAGAATTGAACTCCTACAATTTCTTTTCGCATATCTGGAGATAATGAGATCAGTAAACCAAGTTCATGGTCATACCAGCGATCTGACGTAAAAATGATTAAACCCTCCTCTAAAGAGGTATCTCCTGACATACATACATCTCCATACATCCATGACCTCGATACATCTATAGATGAATGAGATTTTTAGATGAATACCTGTTCTTTAATGAGATCAATACCATACTGTTAATTTATATCAATGAAGTTTTTCTTGGTCTAGAGGCGTTTACGAAGAATATTTTGTACTACAAATTAAAGTTCTCTGTAAGTTTCTAAACTTGATTTAGCAATGGATAAGCCATCTTATACAAAAATATGGTTTGATTCTGTATATGTACAATCACTTTAAAGCAATACGAATATAAGACTGACTAAAGGAATATAAAGCGATAAAGATCCCCTTTTTCACTCTGGTCTGATATGCTAAGAAAAAAAAAGAAGGACCCGACAGCAAATTAATAGTTTTCCTTTTGAAGATGCCATTATATTCATTTTTTTTACTCCTCCCTATTGAATTTATTTCTCGTTTGCAGTTAAAGAGTTTTTTCTTCTATACATTGTGGTTAATTTTTTACACCTATTATTATTTCTTGTCTATATCGTCAAA
The DNA here is from genome assembly GCF_002237135.1 of Teleopsis dalmanni. NCBI lineage: Eukaryota > Metazoa > Arthropoda > Insecta > Diptera > Diopsidae > Teleopsis > Teleopsis dalmanni. The sequence goes on from NC_051848.1 coordinate 101,060,490, forward strand.
ATTTGTTATACTATAGTTGTTATTTATAATAATATTATTTACGTTTTCTTGTTTTGTTTCTTTGTATTATATCTGGAAGGTATCTCAGAGATACAAATGTATATATTTTAATATCCATTTTATTGTTATCGTTTATAACTTTGTATAAGTCAGTTCTTTTAGGCTGAAATCTTATAAATCTGGAAGAATTTGTAAGGTTTCTAATTAAGAGATTATTATGATAACGCTTAATACGATATATTTTTAATTAACCCTTGTATTGGATTAAGTCAAATAAAAAGCTACTGTTGATCTCCTAAATAAAATTAAAATAAATAAATTCTTATCTGCAATACAGTGTAGTTATTCTCATGCATTTGTATATACATGTATATAAAATTTCATAATAAAAGCCTTTATATGCTTTTCTATTATTTAATTTAGGTAAATAAAAACCACGAGTGTTTGCACTCTTAAATTATTTGATGCAATTTTTGTGATAATTGTTATGACATATTTT
>NC_051848.1:101061088-101064730 GCF_002237135.1 Teleopsis dalmanni
TTGTTACAATGACTTGCAATCCGAATTGGGCGGAAATTGTATATAATATTGATCCTAATGAATCATCTCATTTCAGGCCTGAAATAGTTGTGCGTGTATTTAAATCGAAGTTAAAAGAACTCATTTCTGACATTTGGAATAAATATATTTTTGGCAAAGTTGAGGCTCTTATATATACAATCGAATTTCAAAAAAGAGGTTTGCCTCATGCTCACAGTTTGATAACTTTATGTGAAAATGACAAAATTGTCGGGCCGGCTGATATTGATAAAATAGTTTGTGCAGAGATACCGGATAAAAATTTGCAGCCAAAATTACATGAATTTGTTGTCAAACACATGATGCACGGTCCATGCGGTGTTTTGAATCCAAGCTCTGTATGTATGCAAGATGGAAAATATTCAAAACAATTTCCAAAGGATTTTGTACAATTAACGAAAGAATCAGTTAATGGTTATCCGTTGTATAGACGGCGCGATAATAATGTTTCCGTTGATGTTAGAGGAAAGTCTTTAGATAATCGTTATGTCGTTCCATACAACCCGTATTTGTTTGCAAAATATAATTGTCACATTAATGTCGAGGAGTGCACTTCCGTCAAAAGTATTAAGTACATATACAAATATGTATATAAGGGTTTTGATAGTGCAACTGTTTTAATTCAAAGTGAAAGCACAAACGAAAATGACTAACAAGTACAAGTTGAAGTAGATGACGTTAGAAATTTTTTGAATGGTCGATATGTGGGATCAACTGAGGCTATGTGGCGAATATATGAATTTCCTATGCATTTTCAGTCTCATATTATAATTCGTCTTGACATTCATTTGCCACAAAGACAAAATATAATATTTCGCGAAGGCCAAGAAAGACAAACAGTAGAAAATCCTAAGCTTACGAAGCTATTAGCTTTCTTTCAATTGAATCAAAGTGATTCATCTGCTAATCAATATACGTATATAGAAATTTCATTGCATTATGTTTGGATTGATAGTAGAAAATCTTGGCAAAAAAGACAACGAGGAGGAGATAAAATTATTACTCGGATGTATATGGTGTCTCCCAAAGAAATTGAGCAATTCCATTTAAGATTACTTTTGTTGCATGTAAAAGGGCCAAAATCATATGAAGATGTGCATACATTCAATGGAATTATTTATAGGACATTTATCGAAGCATGTCATGCTAGGGGAATTGCGTCCAATTATAACGAGTGGAGAGTTTCTCTCAATGAAGCTAAGACATTTAACTCAGGAAAACAAATGCGTAATTTGTTTGCGATTAATTGTGCCTTCAATATTCCAGCAAATGCATTAGCGCTTTGGGTGGAATTTAGAGATAATTTAAGCGAAGATTTCGTTAGAGATGGTTGTAGTGTAGATGTTTCTTTTAATAGAGTATTATTGGAAATCGAGTATATTTTGTTAACACATAATGTTACATGTACGTCACTTGGTTTGCCTACACCTACAATAATGCCAGAATTTGCTGATCTCGATATTTTTGATCCTTTCGTAAAAGAATGTTTATTTAATGAGCTTTATGATTGCGCAAATAATGAACAGCGTGATACTATTGATAAAGTTATTCGTGAAGTTCAGTATCACGATACAGGATCAAATGTGTTTTGTTTGACAGCCCATGCAGGTTGTGGGAAAACATTCACACAAACGGCTATAATTCGTAAATTAAATTCCCTTAATCTTCGCTGTATTTCATGTGCATTTAGTGGTATTGCTTCCACTTTATTGATTGGTGGAAAGACACTCCATAATGTTTTTAAACTGCCTATAAATCTGATGGAAAATACAGTTCCGAAAATAAAAAAAGTAGTAGTTATGCCAGATTTATTAATTCGGCGGCATTATTTATAATAGCAGTAATGATTGCAAATTGTATTACGAGTTGGGCAGAATTCCCGTTTTTCAATCATATAACGTTAACTCAAAATATGAGAGCACTCCCCGAAGAGTTGGAATTCGTTCAATTTCTAAAGAGAATTGGCAATGGTGAAGATTTAGTAGAAATTCCAGCAAATTTAATAGGTGTTGAATCTAACACAGTACATGATATTTTTGGAGATATTAATGAAACCATTTTATCAGATAGAATGTTGAAGTCAGTTGTGTTAGCTCCAACTAATGAAGATTGTGGACTTATCAATAACGATGTATTGAATCGCATCGCTGGTGAAAAAAAGGTTTACTACAGTTTTGACAGAATTATTTGCGAGGATAACAGTGAGGTGTGCAACTATCCAATAGAATTTTTGAATACTTTGATTGTAAGTGGTTTGCCACCACATAAGTTGGAGCTCAAGATTAATGCGATAGTTTTGTTAATTCGAAATTTAAATACGAAGCAAGCATTAGTGAATGGGACGAGAATGCGAGTCAAAGCAATGCATAATAACACAATAGATTGTGAAGTACTCACTGGAGTTGCTCGCGGAAAACGTGTTTTGATTCCACGCATACACTTGACGTATTCAGGGACTGCACTGCCATTTAATTTTCAAAGAACACAGTTTCCACAGTCATCAGCGCATTTGCTATGACAATTAACAAATCCCAAGGACAGACATTTGATAGAGTTGGAATATTGTTGAGGAGACCTGTTTTTTCGCATGGTCAACTTTACGTTGCAGCCAGTTGAGTTAGATCATTTGACGGACTTAAATTTTATGTCAGTAATGAAGGCGGACAAGGTCATTTGGCTAATGATGAAAGGGTTTTTACAAAAAATATTGTTTACACTGAAGTTTTGAGAACTTCGTGATATAAAATATAGAATTATTATTATGCATTATTATCATTTTAGATTTCATTCAGTTTGAATGTTTTTCAATATTTAATTTTTTTCATTCGTTCATTTGCCAATTTCATTTCTTTGTTTCTTGCCTTCACTACATACCGCGATTTGATTTCGTGATGGCAGAGTATAGGAATTTGTTTGATAATTAACACGGGAGCGAGATGTTGTGCAAAGTCGCATTGTCGAAATTATGGATTCAATAAAGAATAAACGCGATTAATTGAAAATCGAAGGATTTTTTTTTGTTTTTTTTTTTTAATTATTTTATTATTTAAGGTATTAAAGAAAATTGAAGGATGAACGCAATAAATTGCGTCAGAATTTCGAATTTCTTTAGAAGAAGGTGCTGTTCTACAAAATTGCTGATTCCTATACTGATAACTTTCCGATATCACCTGAAGAACAAATGTACGGAACAGATGTTAAGATAATTTATTTGTTGAAAAGATTTCAAAATGGAGCATCAGTTCGAAATTTTATCGGTATTTCATTCAAACAATTCATCATATTTCATATTTTATACTAATTATTTTCTTTTTTCGCAGGTGCATATGTGGTCACATATGACGACAAATTTAAATTAAACGATTTCATTGGATTGATAATACAAGGAAGAATTAAGCCAAAACCAGAAACACAACAAATAATTTTGCACGAGATGAAATTATAAATTTTAATTTATTTTTTAAATTGTTTTCTACAACTTTCTTTAGATTTTGTTCATATTTTAATCAAATTCATCAATAAAATTTAAATACTATTAAAATAAACAAATTGTATTTTCTATTGGTCGAATTTCGACCACTGGCGACCCTAGTTTTTATTATT
>NC_051848.1:101064830-101075883 GCF_002237135.1 Teleopsis dalmanni
AGGTTTTTTAAAAAATAATTGACAGTCATAAAGACCTCTTTAAATTAAAGTTGAGATATTGAATAAAATAAAAGTTATTAAAAAATACACTAAAATAAAATAAAAAAAAAAATATTAAATATTTTAACTTTCTTTTAATTTCAAATGTTTATATATTTAAAGATTTTATAATTCATATTTAAGTACTTTAATATTTTAAATTAATTTGAAAGTGACTAGAAAATGTAGTCGAAATATTTGTGAAAATAAAATATAAATTTTGAAAATAATTTAAAAAATTAATTATTTGAACAATTGACTTATGAGACCTTTTCAAAAATAAATTTAATATTTTAAATTAATATTATTAAATATATTTTATATATAACAAGAGGGTTAATAAGATTATGATACGGTTAAGACATCTCATTTAAAATTTTTAATAGATATAAATATTTTTTTCTGGATAACATTAATTTATTGAATCTCTTCTTTGGAAACTAACAACAATTTAGAGAGAGAAAGTGACTTCCATTTATATTCTGATTTAAGTCTTAGAATGATTATGTGTAATTGAATTTTTGAATTAAAATTCTTTTATTTGTTTTCTCCTATCTAAGTGTCTGTCTAAGTGTCTTATTAAGAGTTTTCTGACTAGTTTTTTGAAACATTTAATAAATCGGATATATAATTATTGCCTAATATCTCCATTATGATATTGAATCTTAGGTTCTGAATATTAATATATTTTACATATCAAGCAGCTCTACAGATACTTCTTAACGTTTTTGATTGCAATCTTCGGACCTTGTCTGAAATTGAGTTGGAAACAGTACCCGATAGTTTCATTATATACGTTCAGTCCGGTTTTATTATTGTATTAAATAGAAGCATTTTATTATCTATACTAGGTTTTGATTTACGACCAACAATCCAATTCGTGGTACCTTTTAACATGGTAGACATCTACACATATGGCTTCAAAATTAATTAACAAATCGGCTGTGGTATAGTGTCAAAAAAAAATGGGTCTGCGCTTAAATTACCTAACTATTGTAATGTATTTCAGGCAGACGTAATGGCAATCCAATATTCTGTGTAATAGACCCCAGATAACTACATTCTTAATGCAGAAACTGCAATTCTTTTGGATAGTTAAACTGCCATTAAAGCTCTGATGGGCACTATAGCCACATCTTTAGCAATTCGAGAATGCTGGGCATGCCTTTATGAGACAACTTGGGCAGCTGTAGGGCAGTCCAGCACTTTGATTTCTGATTTATTACTTCTCAAATATTATCTCACTTATAATAGTTAAACTGGTAATCAAACAAAAATATCTTAGAATTGTCAGATTTCTAAATTGACCTTGTCTAAACTAGACAAAAAACGCACCAGTCAGCTTATTCAACAAAAACGTAATCTGGTCAGCACTATGGATCGATGCTAATGGGTCATTGCGTAGAAGGAAGACATACTATGAAACTGGGTATATCAAATAATGACTATTGTTGAGGTTGTTGCTCTGCAGATGAGTAGGAAATTATGCTTCACATTATATGGAGCTAGAAGAAGATCTAAAATCTTCGGGTGCCCGAAGAAAAAGTAACCCCGCAAAATTTCGAATCTAGCCAAGTTTATAAAATTGTCAAAAATGGTTCATTTTTAACTATGTGCGAGTTGTCAGAGCATGTACAGATGCAAATTATGTGGTACTGAAACGGGTCATCATTATGAGTTTAAATGGGCTTTTGTGCACAACTCCGCCAGTTTAACCCAACCAAACAATTCAAATGGTGTTACAAATTTTCACTGAGGTTTTTATTTAGTAGATGATTTTTTCACGTACATCTCTTGTCCAGAATCTTTTTGGGGAATTGTTTTTCATTAATAATCAATAATAATAATAATTATTAGAAAGTTATTACAATTCCAATAATAATTGGAAGAATCAAGTATTAAGTATTCATCACCATCTTCTACGTTCGAAGATAATCAGTTGATTGATGATAACCAATAAGGATCAAATAAAAAATCAGTAAGCAGTAATTCAAAGATAAGCGAGCTCATTCTATTGAACTCTTCCTTTCTTCACATTAAATACATTAAACGAAAGATGCACTTAAGTGGAGTATTACAGCACTTTTTATATGTTCTGCATAAATTCAAATTTTTTTATGCAAATTCGAATACAAAGCATTCAGTTTCACGAAAAAAAATAAAAAAATTCTATTGTGGCTTTAACATCGTCATTGAAGTTAAATTTCCCACCCTGTATGAGGAACACTTTGAGCGTGAATATCGGAAATTATTGTCGCTAATAGCATCTTTGGCTTACAAGATTTTATAAAAATTATATGTGAGCGTTTAAAGATTTTTTTTATTTTTTCTATAAAAATTTCAATAGAAAGTCTAAACATGAATCGCAGTGTTGAGAGGGTAAAAAGGCGAGCACACACTTAACTTTCTAAAATGGGATTTTGTAAAGTAAGCTAATAACACATCGACACCATTACCATCACCATGGACTCGAGTTTTTCTTTTCTGGCTGGAGGACTTAGTCGTCTATGGGTGCTGTTTGCTTTGATTGCTAACAACGGTCACAACCTTTTCATGCATTTTAACATGTCGCATGGTTGGTGTTGCAATTGCTGCTCTTAATGTTGTTGGCATATTATAGAAATACACCATTTCACGTTAATACGAGTACATAACACAAATGGATATATATATGGAAACATACTCATGTCCTCATATATACCTATAAGTATATATGCTCGATGCCATGATTAGCACTTTTTATAAGCAAAAAGCGTAAAGGAAGTGCAGTACTCGAAATACATTCAACAAAAAGTAGCAGCAACACATCACAAGTGGCATTGCTCCGGAACTGGTGCTTGAAATTTTTTTGAGTTACGACGACTACTCCCCCTTTTTTTACTTTTCAAGAGCTGTTGCTTCTTAACAAATGTGTTTGTAGAAATTTCATATATTCCAGAACATACTCATATATATATATCTTTATACATATAAATATATATATTATAAACACAAATGTATTGAGTGTGTGGTATATTTGCTGTAAATTGTATAATGGCGGCTCAGACTAATGTGAGGACCTTTTCTTATGCTTTTTTTGTCCTCTTAGAAATGTGGAAATGCATGCGTGTAGACTTACAATTGCGCGGACTCGTATATATGAGAGGGTCTAACACGCCATAGAGTAGCTCTATTCAAATGCGCCTTATTTCCTGTTTAAGTTCGTGTCATAAGTAGCTGCCAAAGTTTCACCTGGAACCTTTATTTATTAAAGTTTCTTTCTTATTCCTATAAAAAACCAACTTTTTATTGACGATTTTATGTTGGTTTTGATTTATGAACCAATTTTTATTCCGAGTTTGTTTTTACAAATTTTAGCAATTGTACGTAAAAGTTATTGTTATAATAAAAAATACTGGCTTTCAGAAACATTTCACAATAATAAAGTAGTTTAGTATGTAAAATAATTCAAAATAATAGTTTTCCTTACTAATTGACAAGTACTTATGACTGAAAGTAAGTATTTTCACTAATACTTACTGTTCTGAGATGTTATTTAGAAGTATTAACTTAAAATAAATGGAAAGGTTTCGAACAGACTTGAAATGCAACAACAAAAATTTTTATTTATTTGGCTGTTTAGAGTATTCCCATACATACAAATCAAGGGGGTCAGTTGGCTAATGAGCACTTAATCTGAGCTTCAAATGTGGCAGGGTACCAAGCTCATCGCTTGGTACTTGCACGTTTAAACAAGGGACACCTATCCATGCTAGCCAAATTCAAACAATATGAAAACTTTGGGATGCTTTCAAATTATGTGATCCCAAAACTCATTGAGATGGAAAATTAACACCAGTACCACTATCAATGATAGTGTCTGGAGGTAGCTTCAGAACTAAGCTGAAATCGGGGTCAGGAACTTACAATCTCGAGAAGCGAATATCCTTTAGTCTGGGAAAAATGGTTTTGTATTTTAAACCGCAATCTATGCCATAAGTATCTGGGGTAGATATCTACTATTAGAAAGCCAAATACCTAAGAGATTAATCATTATGTCAGATAGTAAGCCATTAAAGTTTTCCCCTAAACATCTACAAATTGTGAATTGGTAAACATCAGAAATATCAGAGTGCCCGAAATATTTGTATCTCTGATTCACTGCATCTATGAGGGATTTATGTACTCACCAGTTCACAACGATAAGGTGTAGGATAAGGTGTCTTCATGTTATTTAGTGCTACTTCAAATCTGGAACTGGGCGTGGAATGTAGCTTGTGACAACATTCTGTCAAATCCACATATCATGACTAAAAAACTTGATAATAATGGAACCATAGTGACCTACATTTTATGTCATTTCTTTCTCTTTTTGAAACAAGTACGAACCTAATCATCCCAGATCAAATGTATTTTTTATCATTTTAACATTTTTAACGATTGTTAAACGATCCATTTTATAAAGTGGAAAACCTTAAATTAAACATAGTTACACCGGATCACACCCCTGTTTAACATATATCACTGAAACAGTGTTACAAATTAAAACCACAAAATGAAGAACATTGTATGTACAGTTTTTCAATTAAAAGCACTAATGGCTTTTTTACAGCACTATTGTTTTTAAGTTACTAGATTTTTATTATATAAAGGAGATCTGAATATGTGATGAAATGTTCAATAAGATTTAATACTTGTATAAATTTACTGGAATTTTTGAATACTACATAATTCTCCATTTTAGTGCTAGTCTTTGATGAGTGCAAAAAATAAAATTGAAGTATAATATAATATAGCATTAACCCATTCTTTGCTTACATATACATATTATGATATAACCTATTAATTATATTAATAATAGGTTAATAAAAGGTTATATTAATATAACGTATTTAAACATTCTTATGAAGAATATATGCTGGTTGATTTGTTATATCTCCTAGAATTGTTTTTAGTTCTAAGATACAAATTGAAGAACACTAATCTACAGAACAAACTAATGTAAATAAAGCTATTAAATTTAAATAGTGAATCATATTATTTTAAAAATCATATTAAAGTCGACCCCGGTTTTCATATTATGTCTAAAGTTATTGAACATATTAAAACCACTATTTTTTGATGATGTATATCCAGACGATACTGGTTTCTTACACTACTAATTATTTTGACTTATAAAATTGTAGTTTATTTATTTTATTTTATTTTGTAATAAATAATCGGTATTTTATAATAAATAAATAATTTAAGGATTTCTGACAACTGCCTAAATGTACACAGAAGAAAAATAGATCAATAGATCACTTACTTCAAATAATGTTTTATTATCAGGGTTTGTTTACATCGATTATAAATGTTTTCATTGTCTTCTATGTAAAACAAAAATCTTGCATCTGCATTACTCATGTAATGCAGACCTATATTGTAGGTTCATTATCCAAATCGGGATTATTTCTGCTTCGAGTTCCAATACTAATATCACATATTCCTATTCGTAGTATTGACATACTACAATTTATAGTATGCCACACGACTAAACATTGTATTGCAAATATAATACATTCTAAATAGATCAAATAGCACTAAGAAGGACTCAGAAAGGTTTTAGATGACCCTGGCGCACCCAGACATGATTTGGAAAAGAACAGAGCGACGTAAATTGAAGTATATGAATTATTTATAGAACGACATATTTTTGTATTCACATAATAAAGTTCGTATTAAATTGTTAACATTTGCTATATAATCCACCAAAGAAAAAGGATTAACTTTCTTACATACATGCAGCGAAGATTCACGATATGTGATACCCGTTTCTCACCTTTTTGTATGTGCAGTGGTTTATTTGTTGTGAATTAATATGATCAGATAACTTCATTACTATGTATTTCATATAATAACTTTTAATATAGGTCTTTGCATTTTCTAAACATTAAGGAACATTTACTTTAAGCCCCAATCTATGTCTGTCTTTCTTAAATAATAAGAAGCGCTCTCTTTAAGTCTCAACACTTTAAGTCTGCTTCTGTTTTCCTTTGTCTGACTGTCTGTCTTATTTGTCTTAGAGTATAAATTGAAGTAAAAAAGATTTACATAGGTCTAACATGAGTCTTTATGAGCATTTGTGCTTCTTAACGCATTAACTTAAAGTACATGTTAAGAAGTATATGTTAAGAAGATTTACTCAGTTTTAATATAGGTGTGGTACTTAAATATCAAAGAGTGTTTACTTGAAGTCCCAACGTTGTATCTTAGAGTATCAGTTAAAGTACAAAAAATACCTTCACTTATGTTATAGGTCTTTATATATAGGTATTTACGTTTTTTAAATATCAAGAAACGTATTTTAAGTCTCAACCTTAGCTTAGATATTGTATTCCATTTTAGGGTTAGATTAGGTAGTACCAGCGATCCAAAAAAAATCCAATTAGGCCTATTGACCCATTTTATTACCATATAGGGAAAAACGAAGGGATTTAAAACCACTTCGAACCTTTGGTAAAGCTTAAAATGCTATTACATGGGAGGTCTTGCAGTTGACCAAGATCCTCGAAAAATGGATGCCCCTAGAATAGTAAAGGGTATTTGCATATTTATCGAATACAGTACTATATATCCGCAATGAACTATACTTTTAAATATATTTTTTGTTTGGTCTCGTTTTAAATATATTTTTTATAATTTTGTTATTTATAATAATAAAGTATTATAATGATGTTATAATGATTTTGTTTTGGATATTTTTACTAGCATAGAATACATTGTCATTATTTTTTTTTTAACTTTCGTGCTAGGAATGCGTGCAAGTCACCGGGAGAAAATTTGTAGTTGCCCATCTGTTCAATGAACTGCGGTATGTTGGCAATTTTATGTCACAACCTCTACTTAAACTGTGACTTGTCTTCAATTATTGACACATTCGATTCCTTATAGGAAACTGAAGTACTGAGAAACTCTTTAGCCATGTCACACATATATTGACCGGGTATATATTGCGTGACAATTGTCAAATAAACAATATACGGTTGGTATAATGATTCTAAAGTGAAAATATCTCACTGAGTGGAAGGCATACCGTCGTGTATCTTTGGCACATTGCATGTATTCGTACATGAACGGCTTTGGCGGTAGTTGCATCATTGAAGCATGAAAAATTATTAACGTTGTAACCGAACACTAGAAAACAAATTGAAATAATTACGATGTGCTGGACATAATACGAGTATCGTTGCCCGCTTTTGCACTCCAACTTACCGGAGCAATTGTAGTGCTGTCGACCAAGTTACCAATTATGGCAAAAGTCACTTCAGCAATAATAACAATAACAAATATTCGAACGTTCCATTTACAAGTCCCACAATTGCACGGAAAACAGTTGAGTTTGTGGCGGTCGTCTGGCGGGGCTCTTGGAAATATTTGGTCCCGTGTAGCATGCAACAAGCTGTTGTGCTTCTTTCATTCGCTGCTGTTATTTTTTCATAACAATTGTTTTCTAATTTAATTGTTGCTTTTTAGTAACAAATATTTTTTTTTTATTTTTTTTGTATTATTAAACTGTCTTTTAAAGTCTTCAAAATGGCAGCGAAGCGCGGAGATAATTATGAGATGCGCGTTGAGCTGTTTGCATTTATTTTTACGGTCTCAATAAAAAAAATATATATATATATTTTTGTAATATTTTTGGTTGGTCACACTGAAGGTTCTGCTTGGTTACAGTGTTGCCATTGTGTAATGTATTTTCCTTTTCGAAATTCGTAAATGATTGCAAAGTGTCACTGACGTGTAAATTCAAATTTTACGCTCAGCAATCATTTTTCAGCGCCGTGATGCGATACGCTTTCGTTTGCGGTTCACGCAAAGCTTGACATGTAAAATTTGATAGGAAGAATTGGCATGTCAAAGCTGTGGAAATTTATACTAAACGAAATATCTTCCATTAAATTATTATCATTAAAAATGTAAAGAGAAACCTGAAAATTAGATTTTAACCAAGGTTATATAAAATATCACATAATTGGAACTGTTGGTGGCTCCCTTAATTATCCGAACTAACTTTTGATATACAAACGAACCTATTGTTGCTTTCAGGTGCTTATTAATATACAGTAGACAAGTATTAATTTGCATAACGAACTAAAATTTTAAAGAAATTAACAAAGTTTATACGCGAACTACACTTCACTTGTAAACACTGTGGGATGTGGTGGAAGGATTGCCATTTATGCTACATCATCGGTAGGTTCATCGACTAATTAGGAGTTCTACACCGACTAATGGCATACATGAACTGAAACACATATCTGAGGTTTCTGTTGGAATCCTAATAAAATTTGCTAATGAAACGCTCATCCTAAGTGATGCACACAATCGCTAAAATAAGACTCTGATCTGGTATCGCAATGAACCTTAATTGTCTACGCGTGGCCTTTTTGGTCTGCCAGCATAATCTAATCTAATCTAATGGCATACATATTTATGTCGGTAGAAGGATTGCTATATATATTTCGTAGTGAATAGTCATAATGTCATAAATATGTTATATTTGTCTACAGAAAGATTGCCCTTCCATACTACATCGTCGGTACATCGACCATTTTTGTTCTACACCGACTAATGGCATAAATATTTTTATCGGTGTATAGGCACAGCGTGAATACGGGTTCCTACGTCGACAAGTATCATAAATACGTTTGTCGGTGAAAGAATCGCCTCTCTATACTACTTCGTTGGTACATCGACCATTTTGGAGTTCTCCACCAACTAATGGCATTAGGAGTTCCCACACCGAATACTTTGATAGCTATTAGTTAGGTGAAGAAAGAGAATATGTAACACTAGGGTGGCTCAGAAAAACTAAAATGTGATTTTTAATGAGCGCACCCCCTAGGAATATGCCATTGACCAAAAAAATGATATTCCCAAAGTTTTGGAACAGTAGGATTAAAAATGACGTTGCGCCACTCGAGCAAAGTAGGGTTTTCAGTACAAAAAACAGAAATTTTTCAACTCAAGGTCATTTTTTATCTTTGTTACTTGTTTCAACAATTATTAATATATACTCATTTGATAGATAATTAAAATATCTTTTTAATAAGATACTGGTGAGCATAATCGGTTAAAAATTATGCTCAAAACACAATAATTAGTTGAGCGACTGTGCTCTGTTTTCTATTTCATAACTTTTAGCTGGCATGCACAATTACGTAATAGGTATATGCTACGATTTAGTTAATTATTTATAAAAAATTATAATTTCAAGAAAACTTTTTTTTTCAGTAATTAATATATTGTGTTTATTATGTTTTATAACATAAATCTGACTATGTGAAGGATAATTTTTATGATAATGTTCGACTACTTGCAGAACATATTGTTTTTCCTCTTCATACTTTGTCAAAATCGAATTATAATCCATCATAAGCCTAATTCCTCTTTCTATACAATAATTTATCATATGAAGTCTGGCACAGAATTCAAGTGCATCTCTATAATCTTGCGTCTCCATCCATGGCGAAGGATCGAAACTGATAAAACTATTAGATAGGCAAAAACGATTCAAAAAATTTGTTATTTCTTCGGTCACGAAATCAATAAGGTTCTTTGAGAAAAATAACTTCATTAGTGGGTTCCCACTATTTATCTAACCAGAGGTAGCTGAGAGCTTGGATCTATAACCGGTAACTCTACAGTTACTATCTATGCAGATGGCTCAAAGGTGGAAGGCGGTACGGGAGCAGGTATCTTCTCGAAAGATATGCAGATAAGACAGTGCTACCGAATCCCTGCTACTTACAGCGTCTTTCACGGCGAGATATATGCTATCGAAAAAGAGGTCAACATCAGACAATAAAGTACAATTCGTCCTTCGAATATCACGATTTTTGTAGATTGGCCGCACTGAAAGCAATTGAATCTAAATTCCAAGATAGTATTAAAATGTCGCGATTCACTGATGAGCATCAAACATCATAAGGTCTCTCTTTGCTGGACATAGTACATTTCGAATACTTGGACATAGCAATATTGAGGGGAATGTACTAGCAGATGAGATGGCCAGAAGAGGTTCTGAACTGCATACAGGAGAGGCCGACCTCTCAATACATACACCGATATGTAAACTGTATAGGATAATAGAGGAAATCAATACCGTGACTAACAATTTATAAACTAACCGCGAAGACTGTAAGGTCGCTAGAATCTTATGGCCTAAGTTGGACAAAAATAAAACGAAAAGCATTTTAGGCTACAGCAAACCTGCAGTTCGTGTGCTTTCTGGAGTACTAAAGGGGCACTGTCCATTGCGCCGATGCTCCAACGGTGGCGAGTTCCAACAAGTGGTTTATGCAGGAGTTGCTAAGATGAAGAGGAGGTAAAATCTATCAACCACTTCCTGCGTCTCTGTCAAGGACTTCAAACAAGTATACTTTAACGTCTTGGGGATCCTTATTTTACTGGCTTGGAAGAGATAACGAAAACAAACTTATCGGATCTCCTCAACTTCATCTGGAAAGCCAAATGGATTAACAAGGATAACAAAGATTAGCAACTCGAATCTCCTGGTCAAATTTTTTGAGGGCATCCCAATGGGCAATATATGTCTCCGAGTAGAAGTGCTGACAACCGTCAGCACGTGCCTTCCGAACATAACCTTACCTAGTATGGGTTAAAATTTTTACACATATGCTCACCATAAAAATGTGTATATCTCGTACAAATCATCCGAGTTATATGAAAATTGATCTCTTAAAATAAACATTTTTAGTAAGTACATGATTTTCGTCATCCATCGAGAATCTTAGATGGCACCTGGGCGCCATACCTACAACTACAAAATATGTGTAGCGTAGCGATCCGAAACCTTGCATTTGTCAAGGGCGGAACCTAAACTAGGAGTGATAAAATGAATCGTTCTGTCTGGGTTATCCCAATTTTTTTTGAACTGTAACTAAAGATTCAGCTTTCATTTTGAGACAATTTCTTCATCGAATTTATTCCAATTAAAATCAATGGAATTTTTAGCCGCTCTTGCTTCGTT
>NC_051848.1:101075983-101085895 GCF_002237135.1 Teleopsis dalmanni
TTCTTGAGACAATTTATACATGCCGAAGATGATTTAATGAAATTGAACCGTTCAGTAACTGAGAGGGCAGCAAAGGCGGAGCATGAATTTATTACATGTTCCTTCGCATTACAGAACAAACATCTACTTTCCTCTTGCGAACTATTTTTCTTGCACATAAGTGACGATTTTACATTCTTACCTTGCCAGTTGTCTTGTTTTGGCCTGTTCGATCGAGACCTTGACGTAGAAGCTTCGTCAGCAGAAATGTGTTGGTATCGCTTATTTAACGCAGTCTCGCAATCAGACCAGAGTGGCAGCTTATTGTAATCTAATTGCTCCTCCCATTTAGATTTCGTGGCGGCATCGACTCTTGACATGACTAAATGAATAAGAATCGCATTTGAAATGTTCTTATCATCTCCTATTGACAATAGGGACTCATATATGGCAGAAACAGTATCTATGATATTGCGTAATGCAGAAGCAGATGGCTTGTTCATTTCTGGCAGTTCAAAAAGCTGCGAGATACTATCGAAAAAGATTAGACAAGTGTTATCGTAAACTCTTTTTAAACTAGCTAATGCCTTTGAGTAATTAGTTTCAGTGAGTTGAAATGCCTTAACTGTACCAAGAGCTTCGTCAGACAAACACGAAATGAGATGATTGAATTTTTCAATATCACTTAGCGACTGATCATTGTGCACTAAGCTTTCAAAAAGGCTTATGAAGTTTTTGTACTCAGAATGTTTCCCACTAAATTTAGGTAAACCCATACTTGGCAGCCTGGAACGATGATTGCTGCATTCATGCGAAGTATCAGGGATACTAGACTTGCGGTTTTTACCTAACGCCTGTAGAAACAATGATTTCGAAGCAACGCAGATTTCTTCTAGATCTGGCCGAAATACATCAAACTCGTTGATACACTCTATTTTTTGTTGGCAAGTCATGGCCTGTTTAATGTATGAATTGAGAATGTCCAACCTACATTCCAGTTCTACAGGGTTTAAATCAACAGTTTTTTCAGAAATTACTTTTTTAATACGCAAGATACTGGCCACTACAGTTTCTCGCTGCTGGAGTAGTTTATCCAATTCTTCATTTTTTTGTGGGGATGATGCTCGCTTTTTTGTTGACATAGTGAACACAATTTACTAAATTTTTTAAGAGAGAAGGCAATGCAGCGCAAAGAACGATAAGAGTATTTGAATACTGTTGAGCGACGGTTGTAAGTAAATTCCAACAAAGTAAACGCGAGAAATTAGCGAAACGAAAGATGCACTCACTTTGTTTATAGAATAATAAAAAACGATAAATAATCAATATTGTGATTATGGGTAAATTCCAACAAAGTGGTTGCAAGTAACTAGCGAAAACGAAAACGAAAAATGCATTCACTTTGTATATAATTTGCCCCTGCAAATTACTCAATTATTTGTATTAAATAATTGGATTTACCGAACGTATTTGTTAATGAAGCTCAACCTCAGCTTCGTAAATTTGTTTCACGTTTGTCAAATAATTTATTATAGAAATAGAAAAATATATGTGTTTTAAAAGTGCAAATAATTACCAGTGCAAAGTTATTTAAAATACTTTCTTGACTATTTTGTTTAGTCAGAGCATGACCTGGTACAACAATTTCATTATTTGCACTTTCTTACCTGGCAAACGGCAGTGGTGTTACAGTGGCACGCCATCCAGAAAAAAAACGAAAACCAACAGCAGCGGTGAATAGCAGCGACAATCTGCAGCAGCAGCGAACAGCAATGAAGAACAGTATAACAGCAGCGATATATAGTAGCAGCGAACTGCGATGAAGAGCAATAGCAGTTAATGACAGCAGCGAACTGCGATGAAGAATTGAAGCAATGAATGACAGCAGCGATGTATAGTAGCCGCGAACTGCGATGAAGAGCTGAAGCAGTGAATGGCAGCAGCGATATGCAGTAGCAGCGAACAGCGACGAAGAGCAATAGCAGTTAATGACAGCAGCGATCTGCTGGCAGCGAACAGCAATGAAGAACAGTATAACAGCAGTCTGCACGTGTTTCCTTTTACAATAGCGGTTTTTTCACTAGCTGATGCTGGTATTTTACAAATCCAGTTACTGCTTGCGGAATTTTCCTTT
Source organism: Teleopsis dalmanni (assembly GCF_002237135.1). Lineage (NCBI taxonomy): Eukaryota > Metazoa > Arthropoda > Insecta > Diptera > Diopsidae > Teleopsis > Teleopsis dalmanni. The sequence goes on from NC_051848.1 coordinate 101,078,097, forward strand.
TACTCAATTTTACTGATATTCACTTCACAACCACTTCACACGCGGCAAATAAACCATAAAGAACGAATCAATATTACGATGCTACCAGTTGCAGCTCTAGAATATATTCACGAAATTTAGTTTAAAAATTTTTTTTTTTTTTAGCGGTTTTTGTCTGGTGCTGATACTTCACCACACCGACATTCACCGAACAATGATCACTAAATTTCACTTTTCGTAATTTTTTAAATTATTTATTATTTAATTTCAAGTCCCTGCTCGGGCGCCAATGAAAAATACAAGAGTTTTTGTATTTTTTGAAGTTATAATAAAAAAAAACTAAAATTATATTTTTTATAATTTGTATGAGTTTGTATTTATTGAAATTAATTCACTTAAAAGATTAATTTATTAATTTAATTTATTAATTAATTATTAATTAATTTATTTAAAAGATTGAAATTTAAAAGAAATTTTAAAGAAAAAATATCAAAGAACAAAACGCGTGCTGTTCACTTGGGACTTGAAATGCAAGAGAGAGAATCAAAAAACCCAGTTCAGTCTGGAAGCTAAAAAACTGTATAAAATTAAAGTTGTTGTTTTTTTAAGATTACCGTATGTAATGTGCAAGGTTGACGAAAGTCAACATTGGGTTGCATATTAACAATAAAATGAGCAGCACGCGTTTTATTTTAACTACTTTAAACAAAAAATGCAATATAAAAATGAAAACATTCAACACCGGCCGCGTTGAAGCACTCTTATGTGTTCAATTTTCCGGGAGCACCGCCAATTTATGTACTGGACGTCTCACAATCCCGTTGCTGGTATTGACGTCAACGACCCTGACCTTATTGTCGCGACCTGTAGTTACGGCTTCCACCCTTCCGAGCTTCCACTGGTGAGAGGGAAGGTTGTCTTCTTGGACGACGACTAGTCGGCCGACTGCGAGATTCGGCTGCTCGAACACCCACTTGTTCTTGGGCTGCAGCTGTAGGATGTAATCTTTCGACCAGGCCTGCCAAAACCTCCGTTTGAGCTCGCATAACAGACGCCAACGTTTCAAAGTGCTCAATTTGTAGTCGGAGACGCCTTGCGCGGATTCTTGCGGCAGCGTGTGGAGAGTACCTCCTATCAACAGGTGTGCTGGTGTTAGCGCCTCTTTGTCGTTCGGGTCTTGACTCAATGGACTGAGTGGCCGAGAATTTAGCAGGGCTTCTACCTCTACGAGCACTGTTTGCAGTTCTTCGCTGGTAAGAAGCGCACTGTTGGTTGTTCGTTGTATGTGGTGTTTTGCCGACTTTACCGCCGCTTCCCATAATCCTCCGAAATGAGGTGCCCTGGGTGGTATGAAGACAAACTCTATGCCCCTTTGTGCAGCATAGTATGCCAGATCGTCCTTGTGCTCTCGAAACGCCTCTATCAGCTCTCTCAGCTTGCGATCGGCACCTACAAAATTTGTCGCATTGTCGCAATAGATTTTTTCTGGGAGTCCTCGTCTTCCGGCAAACCTTTTAAGACAAAAAATAAAACAGTTAGTTGTCAGATCTGTTACAAGTTCTAAATGTATAGCCTTTGACGTGAAACAAACAAACACTGCGATATACATTTTAACTGGTGGTCGACCACGAATTTTCAAAGTGGTGTATACAGGCCCACAAAAATCGACACAGCTAATTAAAAAGGGTCGTAGTGCCTTTAACCGATCTGCAGGTAAGTTTCCCATTACTTGGGTCAACAGCTTAGGTTTGTATCGAAAACAATGTATGCATGCTCTTACGGTTTTACTGAATGCCTTGCTTGAATTTATGACCCAAATTTTTTCACGAAGCAGCACTTCTAAGGCTTTTGGACCAGCATGACAATTGGTTGTATGGAGAAATCGTAAATAAATCTCGACAAAATGCAATTTTTTAGGTAACAGCAAGGGAAATTTTGAATCATAAGACAGTGGTGCGTTTAGTAGACGACCTCCTACACGAAGCAAATTGCATGTTCGAGAACCATCTTGGACTGTATGAATGAATGGAGTTAGTTTTTGAATGCTGACTGGTAATTTATGCGACTTCTTCATTTTTTCGATTTCTTCCTTGAATTCGTGATTTTGAATAAATTCAACGATTTTCAAGAATGCCCAATTAAGCTCCTTTGATGTCGGAATAAGAGCGTTGGCTCTCTCATTTTTCTTAGTGATAAAACGTAGAATGTACGCGAAAATTCTCAGCAGTCTTGGGTAAGATGATTGGCTACAGATTAGTTTTGAAATGACATTAGTTTCAATTTCAACTGCTAAAAGTCCGACCTTGACCTTTCGTTTCTCTAAACTTTTCTCATCTGTTGATAGTGGAAAATGACTATTTTTTGGCCAGTTAGTGGCATCTTGAAGCAAATATGATGGGCCACGAAACCAAATTGAGTGAATCAACTCATCTACATCACATCCTCTGGAGACTAAGTCTGCAGGATTTAGCTTTGATGGAACGTGTCTCCAAAAAACTTCGCTCGTCCATTCTTGGATCTCTGCAACTCTGTTTGCTACAAATGTTGCTAAAGTAGATGGGTGAGTTTTAATCCAATGAAGTGTAATTTCAGAGTCCGTCCAAAAATAAACATCCCCGATTTCGCAAGTAATCAACGGCTGAATTCGAGACCATAGTTTAGCCAATAAATGAGCGGCACACAGCTCTAATCTGGGTAATGATTTTGTGCTTAAAGGAGCAACCTTAGATTTGGCAGTTAACAATTCAGAATGAATCCCATTCGAATCATGAATTCGGACGTAGATGCAACAGCCGTACGCTCTCATTGACGCATCGGCGAAACCGTGAATATCGCATTTTATATTTGAATGAATATGAACATACCGCGGAATGGAAATAGAGTCCATCTGAGTCAGGTTGCTTTTAAATGCTTGCCAGCTAGAATCGAGATGCATAGGAATTGACTCATCCCAGTCAAGCTTCTGAAGCCAAAGTTCTTGCAATAAAATTTTTGCCTTAGTCACTATTGGGCATACTAGTCCGAGGGGATCGAAGAGTCGAGCTGATACTGATAGTATGTTTCTTTTTGTTGCTCGCAAGTCATGAAACTTTTCGTCTACACCTCATTACTATATACCGCATCAGTGTGTGTTGCGACCTCAGAGTACCTCGACAAAACTTCGCGTCGTGTTCGATGCTTCATGCCGAACATCTTCACAAGTGTCGTTGAACGACATTCTAATGGTTGGTCCAACGGTACAGGAAGAATTGTATTCAATCCTACTTCGCTTTCGTATGCACAAATACGCGATGACTGCTGACATTACAAAAATGTACCGTCAAATCGAAGTTGACGAGGCAGATCGCAATTTCAAGCTTATTCTCTGGAGGAAAAAACCTACGGATCAGATTAGCGTTTATAAACTGAACACAGTGACATATGGTACGTCACCTGCTCCTTTCCTAAACTACTTAAGTGACCTGTACAAGAATTCTCATTCAGTTGGAGCAAGGGTTATCCGACATGACTTCTATGTCGATGACCTATTGACTGGAGCTGACAGTCTGAAGGAACTGGAAACAATTCGTACCCAATGTACTGAAATTCTTGATGCGGCTGGACTTAAATTAGCGAAATGGTTTTCAAACCATAAAACGTATGACTCGTCAGACTTCTTTCTAAATGTTAATAATACTGATTCCACAAAGGCGCTAGGTATACACTGGATTCCCCAGAATGATACGCTTAAGTTCCAATGTTGAATGTTTTCATTTTTATATTGCATTTTTTGTTTAAAGTAGTTAAAATAAAACGCGTGCTGCTCATTTTTATTGTTAATATGCAACCCAATGTTGACTTTCGTCAACCTTGCACATTACATACGGTAATCTTAAAAAAACAACAACTTTAATTTTATACAGTTTTTTAGCTTCCAGACTGAACTGGGTTTTTTGATTCTCTCTCTTGCATTTCAAGTCCCAAGTGAACAGCACGCGTTTTATTTTCGATTTTCGAAGTGATTTATTAAAATTTTAATTTCTTAAATAAAGTGTAATTATTTTGAATAAAATACTTTCGTTGTAACTTTCGTTTTTTATAACTTCAATAAATACAAAAATTCTTGTATTTTTTCATTGGCGCCCGAGCAGGGACTTGAAATTAAATAATAAATAATTTAAAAAATTACGAAAAGTGAAATTTAGTGATTATTGTTCGGTGAATGTTGGTGTGGTGAAGTATCAGCACCAGACAAAAACCGCTAATAAAAAAAAAATTTTAAACTAAATTTCGTGAATATATTCTAGAGCTGCAACTGGTAGCATCGTAATCTTGATTCGTTCTTTATGGTTTATTTGCCGCGTGTGAAGTGGTTGTGAAGTGAATATCAGTAAAATTGATTAAAAGGAAAATTCCGCAAGCAGTAACTGGATTTGTAAAATACCAGCATCAGCTAGTGAAAAAACCGCTATTGTAAAAGGAAACACGTGCAGACTGCTGTTATACTGTTCTTCATTGCTGTTCGCTGCCAGCAGATCGCTGCTGTCATTAACTGCTATTGCTCTTCGTCGCTGTTCGCTGCTACTGCATATCGCTGCTGCCATTCACTGCTTCAGCTCTTCATCGCAGTTCGCTGCTACTATACATCGCTGCTGTCATTCATTGCTTCAGCTCTTCATCGCAGTTCGCTGCTGTCATTAACTGCTATTGCTCTTCATCGCAGTTCGCTGCTACTATATATCGCTGCTGTTATACTGTTCTTCATTGCTGTTCGCTGCTGCTGCAGATTGTCGCTGCTATTCACCGCTGCTGTTGGTTTTCGTTTTTTTCTGGATGGCGTGCCACTGTAACACCACTGCCGTTTGCCAGGTAAGAAAGTGCAAATAATGAAATTGTTGTACCAGGTCATGCTCTGACTAAACAAAATAGTCAAGAAAACATTTTAAATAACTTTGCACTGGTAATTATTTGCACTTTTAAAACACATATATTTTTCTATTTCTATAATAAATTATTTGACAAACGTGAAACAAATTTACGAAGCTGAGGTTGAGCTTCATTAACAAATACGTTCGGTAAATCCAATTATTTAATACAAATAATTGAGTAATTTGCAGGGGCAAATTATATACAAAGTGAATGCATTTTTCGTTTTCGTTTTCGCTAGTTACTTGCAACCACTTTGTTGGAATTTACCCATAATCACAATATTGATTATTTATCGTTTTTTATTATTCTATAAACAAAGTGAGTGCATCTTTCGTTTCGCTAATTTCTCGCGTTTACTTTGTTGGAATTTACTTACAACCGTCGCTCAACAATATTCAAATATTCTTATCGTTCTTTGCGCTGCATTGCCTTCTCTCTTCGAAATTTTAGTAAATTCACTATGTCAACGAAAAAGCGACCACCATCCCCACAAAAAAATGAAGATTTGGATAAACTAATCCAGCAGCGAGAAACTGTAGTGGCCAGTATCTTGCGTATTAAAAAAGTAATATCGGAAAAAATTGTTGATTTAAACCCTGTAGAACTGGAATGTAGGTTGGACATTCTCAATTCATATATTAAACAGGCCATGACTTGCCAACAAAAAATAGAGTGTAACAACGAGCTTGATGTATTTCGGCCAGATCTAGAAGAAATCTGCGTTGCTTCGAAATCATTGTTTCTACAGGCGCTAGGTAAAAATCGCAAATCTAGTTTCCCTGATACTTCGCATGAATGCAGCAATCATCGTTCCAAACTGCCAAGTATGCGTTTACCTAAATTTAGCGGGAAACATTCTGAGTACAAAAACTTCATAAGCCTTTTTGAAAGCTTAGTGCACAATGATCAGTCGCTAACTGATATTGAAAAATTCAATCATCTCATTTCGTGTTTGTCTGACGAAGCTCTTGGTACAGTTAAGGCATTTCAACTCACTGAAACTAATTACTCAAAGGCATTAGCTAGTTTAAAAAGAGTTTACGATAACACTTGTCTAATCTTTTTCGATAGCATCTCGCAGCTTTTTGAACTGCCAGAAATGAACAAGCCATCTGCTTCTGCATTACGCAATATCATAGATACTGTTTCTGCCATATATGAGTCCCTATTGTCAATAGGAGATGATAAGAACATTTCAAATGCGATTCTTATTCATTTAGTCATGTCAAGAGTCGATGCCGCCACGAAATCTAAATGGGAGGAGCAATTAGATTACAATAAGCTGCCACTCTGGTCTGATTGCGAGACTGCGTTAAATAAGCGATACCAACACATTTCTGCTGACGAAGCTTCTACGTCAAGGTCTCGATCGAACAGGCCAAAACAAGACAACTGGCAAGGTAAGAATGTAAAATCGTCACTTATGTGCAAGAAAAATAGTTCGCAAGAGGAAAGTAGATGTTTGTTCTGTAATGCGAAGGAACATGTAATAAATTCATGCTCCGCTTTTGCTGCCCTCTCAGTTACTGAACGGTTCAATTTCATTAAATCATCTTCGGCATGCATAAATTGTCTCAAGAAAGGGCACACGGTATCTAGATGCAAGGCGTCACGCTGCAGAGTGTGTAATCGGTCGCACCATACTCTTTTACACCAATATTCTACTAACACTCCTCAAACAGGTTTATCTTATAATCCAGAACAACCTATTATTTCTCGTGCCTCTGTGAATCATAGCTCATCGAATGACGATCAAATTATTCTAGCCACTGCAGTCATAACCATTCAAGGAAAATCTGGAGAGTATCAGCTGGCCAGAGCACTGCTCGATTCCGGTTCTCAAGTCAACCTTATAACCGAGGAACTTGCACAACGACTGCAACTAAAAAAAGAAGCGAAAACTCTAAACCTGATTGGCATTGGTGAAACAAACTCCACAGTACGGCAAAAATTACATGCCACTGTGAGATCACGTATTAACTCTTATGAGTTTTCTACTGATTTTTGGGTAATGCCTTCAATCTCCACTTACCAACCCGACAAATTTGTGTCAATGAGTAATTGGAATGTTCCTTCTAATCTTTCACTTGCTGATCCGCACTTTCACAAACCGCAAAAGATAGATCTTCTACTTGGTGCCGAAAGCTTTTTCGAACTGTTGTCGATTGGACAAATAAAACAAGGTACTAATCTTCCAGTTCTCCAAAAAACTTTACTTGGATGGATTGTATCAGGAAAATATAAAGATGTCCCAAGTAATGTATCTAAGATATGCAATTTAATACGCCTTCAAGAAGCAGAGTCAACAGGTGATTTCTGCTTAAACTCTCTTGTGAAAAAATTCTGGGAATTGGAAGAAATTCCCAAGGAGCTCACTGTCAAAAAATACACAATAGAACAACAACACTGTGAGACCAAGTTTCTCAACACAATTTTACGCTTACCTTCAGGGAGGCTTAAGGTGCAGCTTCCTTTCAAGTCCAACTTCAACCTTCTAGGTCAGTCATATGAAACAGCAAAAAATCGTTTTCTCTCACTGGAACGCAGGTTGTCGAAAGACTGTATGCTTCAGAAGCTGTATATGGAGTTTATGGCAGAGTATCGTGACTTAGGTCACATGACATTAACTACTGACAACTTTTCTTCGACACCTCATTACTATATACCGCATCAGTGTGTGTTGCGACCTCAGAGTACCTCGACAAAACTTCGCGTCGTGTTCGATGCTTCATGCCGAACATCTTCACAAGTGTCGTTGAACGACATTCTAATGGTTGGTCCAACGGTACAGGAAGAATTGTATTCAATCCTACTTCGCTTTCGTATGCACAAATACGCGATGACTGCTGACATTACAAAAATGTACCGTCAAATCGAAGTTGACGAGGCAGATCGCAATTTTCAGCTTATTC
>NC_051848.1:101085995-101094031 GCF_002237135.1 Teleopsis dalmanni
TCCCAAAGAAATTGAGCAATTCCATTTAAGATTACTTTTGTTGCATGTAAAAGGGCCAAAATCATATGAAGATGTGCGTACATTCAATGGAATTGTTTATAGGACATTTATCGAAGCATGTCATGCTAGGGAAATTGCGTCCAATTATAACGAGTGGAGAGTTTCTCTCAATGAAGCTAAGACATTTAACTCAGGAAAACAAATGCGTAATTTGTTTGCGATTAATTGTGCCTTCAATATTCCAGCAAATGCATTAGCGCTTTGGGTGGAATTTAGAGATAATTTAAGCGAAGATTTCGTTAGAGATGGTTGTAGTGTAGATGTTTCTTTTAATAGAGTATTATTGAAAATCGAGTATATTTTGTTAACACATAATGTTACATGTACGTCACTTGGTTTGCCTACACCTACAATAATGCCAGAATTTGCTGATCTCGATATTTTTGATCCTTTCGTAGAAGAATGTTTATTTAATGAGCTTTATGATTGCGCAAATAATGAACAGCGTGATACTATTGATAAAGTTATTCGTGAAGTTCAGTATCACGATACAGGATCAAATGTGTTTTGTTTGACAGCCCATGCAGGTTGTGGGAAAACATTCACACAAACGGCTATAATTCGTAAATTAAATTCCCTTAATCTTCGCTGTATTTCGTGTGCATTTAGTGGTATTGCTTCCACTTTATTGATTGGTGGAAAGACACTCCATAATGTTTTTAAACTGCCTATAAATCTGATGGAAAATACAGTTCCGAATATAAAAAAAGTAGTAGTTATGCCAGATTTATTAATTCGGCGGCATTATTTATAATAGCAGTAATGATTGCAAATTGTATTACGAGTTGGGCAGAATTCCCGTTTTTCAATCATATAACGTTAACTCAAAATATGAGAGCACTCCCCGAAGAGTTGGAATTCGTTCAATTTCTAAAGAGAATTGGCAATGGTGAAGATTTAGTAGAAATTCCAGCAAATTTGATAGGTGTTGAATCTAACACAGTACATGATATTTTTGGAGATATTAATGAAACCATTTTATCAGATAGAATGTTGAAGTCAGTTGTGTTAGCTCCAACTAATGAAGATTGTGGACTTATCAATAACGATGTATTGAATCGCATCGCTGGTGAAGAAAAGGTTTACTACAGTTTTGACAGAATTATTTGCGAGGATAACAGTGAGGTATGCAACTATCCAGTAGAATTTTTGAATACTTTGATTGTAAGTGGTTTGCCACCACATAAGTTGGAGCTCAAGATTAATGCGATAGTTTTGTTAATTCGAAATTTAAATACGAAGCAAGCATTAGTGAATAGGACGAGAATGCGAGTCAAAGCAATGCATAATAACACAATAGATTGTGAAGTACTCACTGGAGTTGCTCGCGGAAAACGTGGTTTGATTCCACGCATACACTTGACGTATTCAGGGACTGCACTGCCATTTAATTTTCAAAGAACACAGTTTCCACAGTCATCAGCGCATTTGCTATGACAATTAACAAATCCCAAGGACAGACATTTGATAGAGTTGGAATATTGTTGAGGAGACTTGTTTTTTCGCATGGTCAACTTTACGTTGCAGCCAGTTGAGTTAGATCATTTGACGGACTTAAATTTTATGTCAGTAATGAAGGTGGACAAGGTCATTTGGCTAATGATGAAAGGGTTTTTACAAAAAATATTGTTTACACTGAAGTTTTGAGAACTTCGTGATATAAAATATAGAATTATTATTATGCATTATTATCATTTTAGATTTCATTCAGTTTGAATGTTTTTCAATATTTAATTTTTTTCATTCGTTCATTTGCCAATTTCATTTCTTTGTTTCTTGCCTTCACTGCATACCGCGATTTGATTTCGTGATGGCAGAGTATAGGAATTTGTTTGATAATTAACACGGGAGCGAGATGTTGAGCAAAGTCGCATTGTCGAAATTATGGATTCAATAAAGAATAAACGCGATCAATTGAAAATCGAAGGATTTTTTTTGTTTTTTTTTTTTTAATTATTTTATTATTTAAGGTATTAAAGAAAATTGAAGGATGAACGCAATAAATTGCGTCAGAATTTCGAATTTCTTTAGAAGAAGGTGCTGTTCTACAAAATTGCTGATTCCTATACTGATAACTTTCCGATATCACCTGAAGAACAAATGTACGGAGCAGATGTTAAGATAATTTATTTGTTGAAAAGATTTCAAAATGGAGCATCAGTTCGAAACTTTATCGGTATTTCATTCAAACAATTCATCATATTTCATATTTTATACTAATTATTTTCTTTTTTCGCAGGTGCATATGTGGTCACATATGACGACAAATTTAAATATAATTACGCTAACATAAAAGTTTGTTACCCCGTTTTAACTGTGTTGCCGTTGACATATATGGATAAAATTTATACCGTTGGAAAGGTGAAGACGTGCAGAAGAGCACAACGTTATTTTTTCGCATGTACGTTAACGGAAACACAGGTAAAAATGCGTTGGCGTAAATTTAGCGACTACAACAACAAAATACATGTGTTTTTCAAAGTTTTTTTTTGTGACGAATTGTTAATTGTTTACGGTGGATTTGTGTGTGCGATTTTTTTCCACTTTTGGAAAAAAGTGGACTTTGTGTGTTTGGACTTTGTGTGTTTGGACTTTGTGGATTCTGTTACAATCAGATTTTTAAAGCTCATTAAATTTCAAATATTGTTTGTGAATAAAAAAAACGCATTGAAGTGGAAATATCCTTTGATATCAATCGTTTTATTTGCATTGTGTGATAGTTAAATTTTAATTGTGATAAATTTTAATTTTGATAAATTTTAATTGTGATATATTTTAATTGTGAAATGTGGATAGTTAAGGTTAATGAGTTTGAAATTTTTAGATTTATTTCAAGTGTATTGTGTGATAGTTAAATTTTAATTGTGATGAATTTTAATTGTGAATTGTGTGATAGTTAAGGTTAATTAATTGGTTGAATCGACATTAACAACACTTCAATTCGAGAGATATTCATTTTGTACAATGAAAGAACATTATGATAGAGTATGCAATGCACAAAAAGAGATTTGTATGGCAATTATCGTGAATCGTGATACAGATATACGAAGATATAATATTTACGACTATAGATGGTGAACCACCATTTGAGAGAAATATGATATCTCTTTTAAAAACAAATGGTGTAGTTAAGAATGTATTAGTATTAGATTCTGCTTTGGAACCATTGGCATATCCTTTACTATTCCCAAATGGAGATTTTGGTTGGCACGTTAATATATCGCATAACGTGCAACATAATTCTAATGGTAGGCAGATTCGAAATAAAGTTACAATGTTACAATTTGCATGCTTCAGATTTGCAATAAGGGATCAATTTAGCTTTTTGCATAAATCGCAAAAACTATTTTTGCAATACATTGTTGATATGTATGTGAGAATAGAAGTATGTCGACTACATTTTATAAGACAGAATCAAGTAAATTTGAGGGCAGATGTGTATAACAATATTAGTGATTATTTGCAAACGAATCAAGTAGGAGATGGTAGCTTAGGTCGTAAAGTGATTTTGCCTTCATCCTTCACTGGGTCTCCGAGAAACATGTATCAAAATTACTTAGATGCAATGTCAATTGTTCAGTACTTCGGCAAGCCATCGCTTTTTGTTACAATGACTTGCAATCAGAATTGGGCGGAAATTGTATATAATATTGATCCTAATGAATCATCTCATTTCAGGCCTGAAATAGTTGTGCGTGTATTTAAATCGAAGTTAAAAGAACTCATTTCTGACATTTGGAATAAATATATTTTTGGCAAAGTTGAGGCTCTTATATATATGTACAATCGAATTTCAAAAAAGAGGTTTGCCTCATGCTCACATTTTGATAACTTTATGTGAAAATGACAAAATTGTCGGGCCGGCTGATATTGATAAAATAGTTTGTGCAGAGATACCGGATAAAAATTTGCAGCCAAAATTACATGAATTTGTTGTCAAACAACACCATGCGGTGTTTTGAATCCAAGCTCTGTATGTATGCAAGATGGAAAATATTCAAAACAATTTCCAAAGGATTTTGTACAATTAACGAAAGAATCAGTTAATGGTTATCCGTTGTATAGACGGCGCGATAATAATGTTTCCGTTGATGTTAGAGGAAAGTCTTTAGATAATCGTTATGTCGTTCCATACAACCCGTATTTGTTTGCAAAATATAATTGTCACATTAATGTCGAGGTGTGCACTTCCGTCAAAAGTATTAAGTACATATATAAATATGTATATAAGGGTTTTGATAGTGCAACTGTTTTAATTCAAAGTGAAAGCACAAACGAAAATGACTAACAAGTATAAGTTGAAGTAGATGACGTTAGAAATTTTTTGAATGGTCGATATGTGGGATCAACTGAGGCTATGTGGCGAATATATGAATTTCCTATGCATTTTCAGTCTCATATTATAATTCGTCTTGACATTCATTTGCCACAAAGACAAAATATTATATTTCGCGAAGGCCAAGAAAGACAAGCAGTAGAAAATCCTAAGCTTACGAAGCTATTAGCTTTCTTTCAATTGAATCAAAGTGATTCATCTGCTAATCAATATACGTATATGGAAATTTCATTGCATTATGTTTGGATTGATAGTAGAAAATCTTGGCAAAAAAGACAACGAGGAGGAGATAAAATTATTACTCGGTGTCTATATGGTGTCTCCCAAAGAAATTGAGCAATTCCATTTAAGATTACTTTTGTTGCATGTAAAAGGGCCAAAATCATATGAAGATGTGCGTACATTCAATGGAATTGTTTATAGGACATTTATCGAAGCATGTCATGCTAGGGAAATTGCGTCCAATTATAACGAGTGGAGAGTTTCTCTCAATGAAGCTAAGACATTTAACTCAGGAAAACAAATGCGTAATTTGTTTGCGATTAATTGTGCCTTCAATATTCCAGCAAATACATTAGCGCTTTGGGTGGAATTTAGAGATCATTTAAGCGAAGATTTCGTTAGAGATGGTTGTAGTGTAGATGTTTCTTTTAATAGAGTATTATTGGAAATCGAGGATATTTTGTTAACACATAATGTTACATGTACGTCACTTGGTTTGCCTACACCTACAATAATGCCAGAATTTGCTGATCTCGATATTTTTGATCCTTTTGTAGAAGAATGTTTATTTAATGAGCTTTATAATTGCGCAAATAATGAACAGCGTGATACTATTGATAAAGTTATTCGTGAAGTTCAGTATCACGATACAGGATCAAATGTGTTTTGTTTGACATCCCATGCAGGTTGTGGGAAAACATTCACACAAACGGCTATAATTCGTAAATTAAATTCCCTTAATCTTCGCTGTATTTCGTGTGCATTTAGTGGTATTGCTTCCACTTTATTGATTGGTGGAAAGACACTCCATAATGTTTTTAAACTGCCTATAAATCTGATGGAAAATACAGTTCCGAAAATAAAAAAAGTAGTAGTTATGCCAGATTTATTAATTCGGCGGCATTATTTATAATAGCAGTAATGATTGCAAATTGTATTACGAGTTGGGCAGAATTCCCGTTTTTCAATCATATAACGTTAACTCAAAATATGAGAGCACTCCCCGAAGAGTTGGAATTCGTTCAATTTCTAAAGAGAATTGACAATGGTGAAGATTTAGTAGAAATTCCAGCAAATTTGATAGGTGTTGAATCTAACACAGTACATGATATTTTTGGAGATATTAATGAAACCATTTTATCAGATAGAATGTTGAAGTCAGTTGTGTTAGCTCCAACTAATGAAGATTGTGGACTTATCAATAACGATGTATTGAATCGCATCGCTGGTGAAAAAAAGGTTTACTACAGTTTTGACAGAATTATTTGCGAGGATAACAGTGAGGTGTGCAACTATCCAGTAGAATTTTTGAATACTTTGATTGTAAGTGGTTTGCCACCACATAAGTTGGAGCTCAAGATTAATGCGATAGTTTTGTTAATTCGAAATTTAAATACGAAGCAAGCATTAGTGAATGGGACGAGAATGCGAGTCAAAGCAATGTATAATAACACAATAGATTGTGAAGTACTCACTGGAGTTGCTCGCGGAAAACGTGTTTTGATTCCACGCATACACTTGACGTATTCAGGGACTGCACTGCCATTTAATTTTCAAAGAACACAGTTTCCACAGTCATCAGCGCATTTGCTATGACAATTAACAAATCCCAAGGACAGACATTTAATAGAGTTGGAATATTGTTGAGGAGACTTTTTTTTCGCATGGTCAACTTTACGTTGCAGCCAGTTGAGTTAGATTATTTGACGGACTTAAATTTTATGTCAGTAATGAAGGTGGACAAGGTCATTTGGCTAATGATGAAAGGGTTTTTACAAAAAATATTGTTTACACTGAAGTTTTGAGAACTTCGTGATATAAAATATAGAATTATTATTATGCATTATTATCATTTTAGATTTCATTCAGTTTGAATGTTTTTCAATATTTAATTTTTTTCATTCGTTCATTTGCCAATTTCATTTCTTTGTTTCTTGCCTTCACTGCATACCGCGATTTGATTTCGTGATGGCAGAGTATAGGAATTTGTTTGATAATTAACACGGGAGCGAGATGTTGTACAAAGTCGCATTGTCGAAATTATGCAATAAATTGACGCAATAAATTGCGTCAGAATTTCGAATTTCTTTAGAAAAAGGTGCTGTTCTACAAAATTGCTGATTCCTATACTGATAACTTTCCGATATCACCTGAAGAACAAATGTACGGAGCAGATGTTAAGATAATTTATTTGTTGAAAAGATTTCAAAATGGAGCATCAGTTCGAAACTTTATCGGTATTTCATTCAAACAATTCATCATATTTCATATTTTATACTAATTATTTTCTTTTTTCGCAGGTGCATATGTGGTCACATATGACGACAAATTTAAATTAAACGATTTGATTGGATTGCTAATACAAGGAAGAATTAAGCCAAAACCAGAAACACAACAAATAATTTTGCACGAGATGAAATTATAAATTTTAATTTATTTTTTAAATTGTTTTCTACAACTTTCTTTAGATTTTGTTCATATTTTAATCAAATTCATCAATAAAATTTATTTACTATTAAAATAAATAAATTGTATTTTCTATTGGTCGAATTTCGACCACTGGCGACCCTAGTATATTTAAATTCATGACATTGGCATATTTAAATGCACGACATAACAAATATACCGTTAAGCCAACGGACAACGGACGTCAAATGACATCCATATAACTTGGGAAAAAAAACCCGAACGGCAGAAATTCACCAAATGTTAAATTTCAAAATTTATTTTTATTACCTTTCTTATTACCTTTTTATTACCTATTATTACCTATTGAATTTGGCAGATACAATAACATACATTTAAGCAGGAAAAAAATATTTATCCTTTAATCATTTTTTTTATTATGAAAGGCAGAACAGAGAAATAATTCATTAAATTAGATTAATTTAATTGAATTAATTGTTTTTATTCAAAGACAAATTGTATGCTATCAAATTGTTTAAAAGGAATTTTCTAAAAAAAAAAAAAAAAATATATATATATAGTCAGATAAGAGATATTTGTTGAAGCTTAGATTGTAAAGTAAAGTATTGAATTTAGTTAAGTCAACTGAGTTCTTTTTTGTTATTATCTTAATAAATTAGATATAAGTTCGTTTCCCATTAATTAAGAAAAAAGAAAAAACCAACTTTAATCAGAAAGTTATACACTGAGTACGCCCCAGCCTAGAAATAGGCCGCCAAAGTTCTCGATAGTCATCGAAGATAGTCGAAATATCGGAAGAATTATTTTTAATAGAGTATAAATGATTTTTAAATATAAATAATAAATTAGTGTCTTTTTTATTTCTATTTAAATTTGACCAATTAGCCCGATAACAAATTATTATAATAATAATTTTCGGTTACAAATAAAAGTATTTAATATTGAATACACCTAATAATTTATTGGTTAATAAATGTGCATTGAAATTTAA
>NC_051848.1:101094131-101103347 GCF_002237135.1 Teleopsis dalmanni
TCCTACTTTAAAAAATATGACGTGGACAGACATTTACCACATTCTGAAAATTATATACAAAAAACTAACAATTTTGAACATTGTTTCAATTTTATATACAATATATAATTTTTAAAATAAAAAAAAAAAGTGTTTTAATTGATGTTTAAAACGATTTGAATACAAACATTTTAACATAAAAGTCGATTAAAAATTTCAAAAGTTATTCGCCATTTTCTAAATTTGTCCGGAATAGTGGTTTTTATTAACAAGTCAGAAAAATCTTTTTTCCGAAATTATTATGTAAAGTTTAGAGTGCAAATCTATGTAAAATTGTACAAATTTTATTTTAAAATTAAATATTAATGCTATTAAATATTAATTTATTTAATTTTATATAAAAGTCTAATGTCGAATGTAGGACTGCTGAGTACTTATGTATCATGTGATATGTAGCAGTCTATTAAACTGCTAATTTTACATATGATACCATATTGCACTGATTTGACATTATATGTTTTCTGAGTACTTTTATATTCACTATTATATGAATATTGTGGTGGCAAACAGACATTTTGTGCATAAATACAATCCTAATCACTTTGGTTTTATTTATGGATATTTCATAATCAAAAATGATTTTAGAAACATATATAATGACGAACGAGTAGCAACATTGAGTACTTTGAATTTGCTTTGGCTAATCAAGATTAATCGTGGATTTCTAATGGAATGTGCGGATACGGGTCTCCTAAGGCAAGTCTTCTCAACCCGTACAAGTTAATAAAGTTGCACCATGTAGATCCACTTGAGATTGTAGTGCAATTGTAGTGAAATTGTAAGAATTTTGAATATATTTTATTATTGGTATTCGTTCTACCCTCACTAAATAGAACACTACATAAATAAACGCGATAGCATCCTCTTTCATTCCATGAACTTCACTTGTATTGATATTAAAGGAGTGTCTCATATATAAGATTGTTTTGTAAAAATGTTTGCAAATAGAGAACAATTTGGTTATCTAGAAACCATACTTTTAACAGATGTCAATAATGTAGGAAAGAAAATCGCACTCTTGAGATATTACCTTCAACTTTCTTCCCAAAACTGAATCAAGTCTCTGAAAATGTGAAATCAGTATTGAAATTGGGTTAAGGTAAAACTCAATAATAACTTTATCCATAATCAATGCAAGAAACTAATTAGAAATACTTCAATTCGGTGAGTTAAAGCTACAATTGGCTGAGTAAAAATTAAATTGGTATTATTTTGTATAATCCATTAGTTTTCGACCTACAACACAGTCAAAACTTAATTACCTCGGGTAAAAACTCCTAACATCGAGAACAATTATGAAACCATATGATTTAATAAGAAAGACAATAATGACTAGTGGAATAGTGGATTAATTACGTTGATTTATTTAAAATTTTAGGCATTTCCATTTCAATCTTATAGCAGTCTTATATACTAAAGACGGACACACCTACTTTTAACCTTACAATTTTTAACTTGCAATTTTTAACTTCAAATTTTTTACTTCAAATTTTTTACTTCAAATTTTGAACTTCAAATTTTGAACTTCAAATTTTGCAATTTCAAATTGGAACTTAAAATTTGTGAACTTTAAATTTTGAACTTCAAATTTTGAGCATAAGAAATATTGTACAAAGTTTATGAAATTAGAAAAATATAAAAATACATAACTTTATTTCCTCTTCCGTTTAATAGGAACCACTGAGTGATGTTCTTCTTCAGTATATTTCCTTTTTCTAACGCGAGGAAGTTGATCGACATTTTCTAGTAGTAGCTTTTCGTTCCTCTTCCTAGATTTTGCAATCTTTTTCTTTTTACAAGTTTCCTTCCGTTTCGTCTGGGTGGGTGTAGGTGGACTTACGCGCTGTTTCTTGACCTTCTTGTTGACCTTCTTCTTGGGCTTAGCTTTTTCATCCTCCATTTCGGTCCTAATGCACTTAACGTTTTCACGTTCCTTCTTCATAACTTTTACTTTCTTTTTTGTGTCTTTTTTCGCTTGAGTCTTTCTGACTCTTACGGCATCTGTATTAACCTTACCCTTACCACATTTTCCACTTAACAACCGTGCCGTGACAGAGCGTGTAACAATAATGGAGCGTCTAACAGTAATAGATTTGCATCTAACTGCTTTTCCAGTCGCAGCATCAGCTTCACTATTTGAAGACACCATTTGTTTTAATTTCTGGCGATCCATTATTAAGCTTTGGCAATGGACTAAACTACTCGGACTCTGCTTGTAGTAAAAGTTGTTTCTTGCTTTCTATTGAAAATAAATTGGTTGGTACGATATACCTCTAGCAAAGAACCTGATTTTCTAACACACAATCAGACTGATTTATAGTTTTTAAATATTTTTCAATTGAAGTTAAATTTAATTCGAATTTTGACTTCTATTTAGCTTGCTTATTTAAATATACAAAATTCATTCAATTTACAGAAATTAATATTTTTCCCAAATACTGAGGGGGGAAAAGGAAATAAAAGTAAGAGACCTTTAAGTCTATTTTCTTTGTGAACCATAACATAGATTGCTGAAAAGAATCTATTTGGGAAAATTCTTTATCATAATTTACAGTATCGACAATTTCCAAGATTTATATAATTTAATAATAAATAGGGCATCAAATTTATCAATATTTAACATACTGAAAATTTTTGTTCATTTGAAATGTTTACAATTAGAGGTGTTTTTGAATAAACTTTTCTTAGAAACCCTACAAGCTGGAAAATATATTGGACTCTTTGGTATTAAAGTCCTTAGCGATACCACTTAGTGCAATTAATAGGGTGTGATCGCAAATCACCAATAAGGTGACTATAACTAAGTATTCCTGGTTCTGCTCCCAATCAGAAAATGTTTTTTCCCGGGTTTAATAGTCACTGATCCATCAGTGTCACAATAATTACTTTAAATCATTACTATTACGAACTGTTACGATAATAACGAACTACAAAATTTATAAGAAATCTCTTGGAAGAATTGTAGCAGGCTCTTCTTACCTTACAGATGTTGTCTTTCCGAAAAGTTATTTCTGTTTTTACCATAAAATCGTTGTATACGCGGTTGATGACAATTTTGATGACAGTCTGGATCTTCAGTGGTGAATATGTGCATATTTTATCGAATTCGTTATCTATCTCGATTTGTAAACAATCAATGCGCTCAGAAGCCCAGAACTTATGGAACTCCCTTTCGGTTTCAGTGAATCAATGGATTGTTTCTATTTAAATACATTTTATAAAAATGCGTTGTGCGCTGTAGTTGGTAATATAATCCGATATAGTCCGATTGTCAGTATAAAATTTTTATTGTATATAATTTTTACACTTTAAATTTGACCAATAAAAGTTTTCATTACTTTTAGCTTCTAATTTTATAGGTTCAAAGTCTTGAGACTGCCACTTGTAGTCCAACAATTATACTGACTTAAAAACCAAAAACAATTCTGCTTAGGTATTAAATAAGACATTTTGTTATTATATTTCACTACTATTCAAAAATCGATCTATAAACATTTATAGTCGTTTTTTCTTTTGAAACGACTACATATTTCTTTTGTATAGAAGATGTTTCAATAATGTGATTGCCAATATGACTACGTGATATATAATTATTAGCAGTTTAATGCAGCATTAGATCTGTTTTCAATTTTTTAGCCATCCATGATCACATCCATGAAAGTGAAACCTTCAGCGTTTTGATACCAGACCTTTGTCCAACCATCTGTATTTACTTCTTGTTGCTGTTTGGTATGTGGACATGGATTAATGTCTGTTGATTGACTTGTCCAAAGTCTGCTTTTTCAAAATTTAGAGCTTTGAATTTTTGTAACCCTACTTTATTGATCTGCGCTACTTTTCGGCATACAAATCCGTTGATGGCATGATTTAAATAATTTTAAGGGGATCTGCTGACTTTAAGAGTAGCCGCTGCACTTGAAGCAACCAATAAAGAGTTTTTTTCTAGTAAAATTTTTTATATTATCTTATCTGCTGCATTCTAGGACTTATGGTGTTTTTATAAGGTCGTAGTAACATTTGCTTATTGATTGGGTTTTCACAAGGGGAGAAACCCTTTTAATAATAATATAAGAGAATCAATAATAACTACGTCCTCTGATAGTACTAGTAATTGAAATAATTTGATTTCAGTTTATTTCGTATTTACCTGTCATTCCCATATTTATTTATCTCACTTTTATTTTTCCCACATATATTAATATTTCATCGCAGACAGATCAAGTATTTGCTGTTTAAACATTGGTCCGACAACTTTAAATAATTTTATTCGCAAATTACCTGACTTCATAACAGATAAGTAATAGTAGGTTTTTTACTTAATGAAAGGTTTCAATGTGTCCACTACATAAATAAATAGATCATAAGGAATATTCGTATGGAAATAACACGTTCTAGAATAAGAGTAGATTAAACACAAAGTCCAGAAAGTCCAGGTTTACAATCTGTGATAACAAGTTTTATAATCAGATTTTAATCCAGTACTCTTGTTTTTATTTTTAAGTTATATATAAATAATAATGACACTTCAAATATATTTGTTTTTTATGACAAAAAAGAACAGTCAAATCAACTTAATAAAAAATTTTCGATAAAAATTTCTTAATATTTTCATAAGAATTTGACTGATATATACTATATTTTTGTATCAAAATAATTATGTGGTTATTTAAGAAATTATTTGGCAAATCAAACGTGGAAGAAAGGTAATTAATTTTTATGAAAATTATAAATTAGATTAATATTCATAAAAACTTTTTTCTCTAATTTCTTTTTGTGATTAATCTCCGTAATACCACAGCCGGAACACAGAAGCATCTGGAATCGATGCAATACCAAATACGGACTTAGCAGGATCGAGCTGCAGTTCGCAATCTCCTCCAATTGAACAGGTAACGATGGTGTGTAATGAGACGTCAGTTTCGGACAGTAATTTAAGTATCCGCGGTAGTGTCGTTTGTGATGATCTACCACAAAGGCAACTATTACCTGTAGAAAAGACAGAGCTCAAGATAGAACACGTTTATAATTTACGTAGTCGTAGCAAAAATTCAATTTCAGAGAGCCTTAATGTAAATGAAGAAGGTTTAACTTCTCGAGTTGTGAATGATGAAAAGACAATCTGTGGACAAAAACAATCCATTCATGCTCAAGATCTTGGTAAGCGAAAGAAGGATGAATTCACTCAAAATGGTGGTGGTGATACTATAAGCCGTTCGGTTGTAATAAATGAAACAAAAGTTGAGAAGAAACTCAATATTGCAAAACGTAAAAGGTGTAGCACTGATGAGGCTGCAACAGCTAAAAGGATACGTACTGAGGACGAGGATGGAAATGATGCTTCCAATATGGACACAAGGGATGCTGAATAAGAAGAGTAAAACTTGAAATATAACTAAAGTAAAAGTCCACCTTAATAAGTATTTATTTTCGTATATTTAGAGTTAGTCATATATAGAGTTATAATTTAATTCTGGCATTAAAAAAATTCTTTGTCAATTTTCTGCAAGGAAAGCTTTTTTCTCAATAAAGAAACTTATTGCCACCTACACACCTAAGGTAAAGTGAAAGGTTTCAACAGGTTTTACATATATCCTGTAAAAGGGATTATGGGGTGTAGGATTGCTAGCAGGCTATTGTTGATCATATTTAACAAAAACGAATCCTTCCTACTTTAAAAAATATGACGTGGACAGACATTTACCACATTCTGAAAATTATATACAAAAAACTAACAATTTTGAACATTGTTTCAATTTTATATACAATATATAATTTTTAAAATAAAAAAAAAAAGTGTTTTAATTGATGTTTAAAACGATTTGAATACAAACATTTTAACATAAAAGTCGATTAAAAATTTCAAAAGTTATTCGCCATTTTCTAAATTTGTCCGGAATAGTGGTTTTTATTAACAAGTCAGAAAAATCTTTTTTCCGAAATTATTATGTAAAGTTTAGAGTGCAAATCTATGTAAAATTGTACAAATTTTATTTTAAAATTAAATATTAATGCTATTAAATATTAATTTATTTAATTTTATATAAAAGTCTAATGTCGAATGTAGGACTGCTGAGTACTTATGTATCATGTGATATGTAGCAGTCTATTAAACTGCTAATTTTACATATGATACCATATTGCACTGATTTGACATTATATGTTTTCTGAGTACTTTTATATTCACTATTATATGAATATTGTGGTGGCAAACAGACATTTTGTGCATAAATACAATCCTAATCACTTTGGTTTTATTTATGGATATTTCATAATCAAAAATGATTTTAGAAACATATATAATGACGAACGAGTAGCAACATTGAGTACTTTGAATTTGCTTTGGCTAATCAAGATTAATCGTGGATTTCTAATGGAATGTGCGGATACGGGTCTCCTAAGGCAAGTCTTCTCAACCCGTACAAGTTAATAAAGTTGCACCATGTAGATCCACTTGAGATTGTAGTGCAATTGTAGTGAAATTGTAAGAATTTTGAATATATTTTATTATTGGTATTCGTTCTACCCTCACTAAATAGAACACTACATAAATAAACGCGATAGCATCCTCTTTCATTCCATGAACTTCACTTGTATTGATATTAAAGGAGTGTCTCATATATAAGATTGTTTTGTAAAAATGTTTGCAAATAGAGAACAATTTGGTTATCTAGAAACCATACTTTTAACAGATGTCAATAATGTAGGAAAGAAAATCGCACTCTTGAGATATTACCTTCAACTTTCTTCCCAAAACTGAATCAAGTCTCTGAAAATGTGAAATCAGTATTGAAATTGGGTTAAGGTAAAACTCAATAATAACTTTATCCATAATCAATGCAAGAAACTAATTAGAAATACTTCAATTCGGTGAGTTAAAGCTACAATTGGCTGAGTAAAAATTAAATTGGTATTATTTTGTATAATCCATTAGTTTTCGACCTACAACACAGTCAAAACTTAATTACCTCGGGTAAAAACTCCTAACATCGAGAACAATTATGAAACCATATGATTTAATAAGAAAGACAATAATGACTAGTGGAATAGTGGATTAATTACGTTGATTTATTTAAAATTTTAGGCATTTCCATTTCAATCTTATAGCAGTCTTATATACTAAAGACGGACACACCTACTTTTAACCTTACAATTTTTAACTTGCAATTTTTAACTTCAAATTTTTTACTTCAAATTTTTTACTTCAAATTTTGAACTTCAAATTTTGCAATTTCAAATTGGAACTTAAAATTTGTGAACTTTAAATTTTGAACTTCAAATTTTGAGTATAAGAAATATTGTACAAAGTTTATGAAATTAGAAAAATATAAAAATACATAACTTTATTTCCTCTTCCGTTTAATAGGAACCACTGAGTGATGTTCTTCTTCAGTATATTTCCTTTTTCTAACGCGAGGAAGTTGATCGACATTTTCTAGTAGTAGCTTTTCGTTCCTCTTCCTAGATTTTGCAATCTTTTTCTTTTTACAAGTTTCCTTCCGTTTCGTCTGGGTGGGTGTAGGTGGACTTACGCGCTGTTTCTTGACCTTCTTGTTGACCTTCTTCTTGGGCTTAGCTTTTTCATCCTCCATTTCGGTCCTAATGCACTTAACGTTTTCACGTTCCTTCTTCATAACTTTTACTTTCTTTTTTGTGTCTTTTTTCGCTTGAGTCTTTCTGGCTCTTACGGCATCTGTATTAACCTTACCCTTACCACATTTTCCACTTAACAACCGTGCCGTGACAGAGCGTGTAACAATAATGGAGCGTCTAACAGTAATAGATTTGCATCTAACTGCTTTTCCAGTCGCAGCATCAGCTTCACTATTTGAAGACACCATTTGTTTTAATTTCTGGCGATCCATTATTAAGCTTTGGCAATGGACTAAACTACTCGGACTCTGCTTGTAGTAAAAGTTGTTTCTTGCTTTCTATTGAAAATAAATTGGTTGGTACGATATACCTCTAGCAAAGAACCTGATTTTCTAACACACAATCAGACTGATTTATAGTTTTTAAATATTTTTCAATTGAAGTTAAATTTAATTCGAATTTTGACTTCTATTTAGCTTGCTTATTTAAATATACAAAATTCATTCAATTTACAGAAATTAATATTTTTCCCAAATACTGAGGGGGGAAAAGGAAATAAAAGTAAGAGACCTTTAAGTCTATTTTCTTTGTGAACCATAACATAGATTGCTGAAAAGAATCTATTTGGGAAAATTCTTTATCATAATTTACAGTATCGACAATTTCCAAGATTTATATAATTTAATAATAAATAGGGCATCAAATTTATCAATATTTAACATACTGAAAATTTTTGTTCATTTGAAATGTTTACAATTAGAGGTGTTTTTGAATAAACTTTTCTTAGAAACCCTACAAGCTGGAAAATATATTGGACTCTTTGGTATTAAAGTCCTTAGCGATACCACTTAGTGCAATTAATAGGGTGTGATCGCAAATCACCAATAAGGTGACTATAACTAAGTATTCCTGGTTCTGCTCCCAATCAGAAAATGTTTTTTCCCGGGTTTAATAGTCACTGATCCATCAGTGTCACAATAATTACTTTAAATCATTACTATTACGAACTGTTACGATAATAACGAACTACAAAATTTATAAGAAATCTCTTGGAAGAATTGTAGCAGGCTCTTCTTACCTTACAGATGTTGTCTTTCCGAAAAGTTATTTCTGTTTTTACCATAAAATCGTTGTATACGCGGTTGATGACAATTTTGATGACAGTCTGGATCTTCAGTGGTGAATATGTGCATATTTTATCGAATTCGTTATCTATCTCGATTTGTAAACAATCAATGCGCTCAGAAGCCCAGAACTTATGGAACTCCCTTTCGGTTTCAGTGAATCAATGGATTGTTTCTATTTAAATACATTTTATAAAAATGCGTTGTGCGCTGTAGTTGGTAATATAATCCGATATAGTCCGATTGTCAGTATAAAATTTTTATTGTATATAATTTTTACACTTTAAATTTGACCAATAAAAGTTTTCATTACTTTTAGCTTCTAATTTTATAGGTTCAAAGTCTTGAGACTGCCACTTGTAGTCCAACAATTATACTGACTTAAAAACCAAAAACAATTCTGCTTAGGTATTAAATAAGACATTTTGTTATTATATTTCACTACTATTCAAAAATCGATCTA
>NC_051848.1:101103447-101108444 GCF_002237135.1 Teleopsis dalmanni
AGTAATTTTGAAAATTTTGAAAACATAATTACAAACATTTCTTGTTTTTTTCTTATTCTAGCCTTAGTATTTGAAATTTTCTTAAATGCACCACAGAAAAGTTTTATTCCGGATAGCAAATTGTTTAGCATTTCGATATATTTCATGTCTACAAAAATATATCTATATATATATATATATATATTATATAGAAGTTATTTAAATTGTTTCTGGTTTGTGTTTTTTGTAAACATTCCGATTAGTATAATTAGTGCTTATAAAACATAGAGATTTTATAATAACAAAGGTAGAATATGGTTCCCAGCACTACATAAACTACACGATTGTTCAAGCTCGAGTTATAACCTATGACCCTATTTGCGACCCTGTAACCATACTACTCATACTATATGTATCATTACTATCTATTCAGCAAACTATGATTCGACTCGTGGTTATATTATATTATTAAATAAGTTCTTTGAATTTTTGATTTATTATGGATTACAAGTGTATGATCGGTACTTTGTTCCCAAGCACCTAGGCGATTTATTAAAATAATAATTAATGCAATTAAAACTAAAAAATTATTAGATCAAATTTAATAATCTAATTTTACTGTAAAAAATAAACAAATGAATTATGAAAAAAATCTAATGAAAATTAACTGACAACGATATATAATAAAATCGGATTTAAGATCAAAAAATACTACTAAAATGTTGTAATATACTCGTACATGTCACTGGAAAAACATTGTGTGAAGCCATATGCGTGACAATATTTTTCGAAAGAATCTATGTATATGTTTGACAGAACGCTGCTACCAGATGGTGTCATTTCTTCATATATATTAGGTGACGCTCTAAGATTTTTGTTAGAACTATTGGACATATCGGAATTATAATTACTGTTTATATTATTTACTTCACACTTATAATTTCCTTTCTACTGTACATTTTTCTCATATAAAAATATGCATGATAAAATAAAGTTATTAATTTATATTAAAACCGTGTGCGAGTTCAAGTAAATTGATGGTAAATTGAAGGAAATAGTAAATTTTGTCGGTACGGCAGCGAATGTTGGTATTTACCATAATTTCGGGTATGGTAAATTAGATAAAAATTAGGTAAATTAGGTGTTACCATTGTGATAATTTTATAAGATGTTTAATAAATAAATAAATAAATTTGAAAACTTTTAACCAAAAATAATAAATAATTGTAATAAATAAATAAATATATATTTACATAAGTGCAGTGCAAAAAACTCCTAGGAAATTTCAATTTACCCTACCTATATTTACTCGAACTCGCACACATCCAAAAAGACTTTCTTCCAATGAAATAATATTGATACCTAGTCATAAATTTAGCAATATCCACCTACATTATTAAACCCAATGCCATAAACACCTTAAATATCGTATAGTTTAAAATCTCCCTGCCAAAAACATTAGAAATTATGATTAGAGACGATAACTATATATGAATTGAGTAGTTCTGATTATTTTCTGCTAATTTCTTCTTTTTTAAATATTCCGACATTTATATCTTTCAACAGATAACTATCCATGGTGACAATACTTGAGCGAAAAGGATGTTTGAAGCAGGAATTGAGGGAAGAAGGCGTAGGTGTAAACCATATGCTTGCTAGAGTGGTCAAGAAAAGCAGGCTCTAACCATGTTTGATGTAAATACTGAAAAAGACATGCAACAGCAGACACTCCAAGGAGGGGACTGCAACGTCACATCGAAACCTGACAACAGGTTGCTATGATCAATTATGTTAAAAAGTTTGGCCTGATTTCTAATCCATCTCAAAACAGAAACCATTAGATGATATATTTCTTCCATTACCGTGGAAAATAAATAAATTCAAATAATTAGTATTAAAAAGTTGTAAATTTATTATGAGCTTACTTCAGCTGAATTAACTTAAATGTAACAAAAAAAAAATACAACCCAGCAGCTTTTAATTAAATGTCAAAAATATTTGTTTTTTAGTCGAAAAATAAATTTTTACTAAAACCAAAATATGTAGTTTTTGGATTAACTCAAAATCAAAATTCAGCTGGTCTAGGTAATGTGCAAAAATCTTTTCTTTTCGGAAATTGCTGGTTTTTGCACAACAAATTGGAAACAAGAATTCAAAATACGAATTGTGGAATGGTCGAATAGTATTGGAAATAAGAAACAAATAGAAGCTGCCACCAAAGGAAAAGGCTCTAATAACAAGCAATCATCTCTTCCCGTTTCCGGGTTATAGAAAAGCAGGTGGAACATCAAATTGATAGCGCTGAGATTGCAAATTAACAAACGCTGGCAAAAATTTGCGAAATGGCAACGTTTACGTCAGGTAAGTCTACGTTAACTGATATTAAACCAGATCAAGCACATAGAACCACTGGTGCCACTGATGCCAATGCTGATGATTATTATTTCCAATCAATTCCAGAGAATTTCAATGACAACAGTACGCTTCCTTTGCAGAAATATATGTGTATATAAACCACCTTTTTTAATCGAACTTATATAAATAATTTTTTTTTTATTCAGCTGTGATCACTTTTCAACGGGAATTTAATTTTCAAGAGACGCGGACTAAAATATTTAATTTATTAGAAGGCAACGCGGATAAATCGAAAGCTAAAGGAGATATAGTGCAAAAAATGGTTGAAAACTTTGAAAACAAAATCAGGACTGGTGTAGAAAAACAGTTACACGTAAAAGAAGAAAATGGGTATGAAAAGCCGCCAATCAACCACGAAAATGACACCATGTCTATTGTTGGACATCGCTCAATAAGCAAAGAAACAATCACGGGGCCAGACGCCGACAATGTTATAAACGCAAGCCATAGTGGGGATCAAGTTTCGCATGTAACTGTACAATCATATCCAGTATCAAAACTGTAGGTCACCAAAACTAAGGAAACTAAGAATTATCGTCACTAACTTCAACTACTACATCCGAAGTGAGTCATCCACTACAACTAAGGAAATGTGAACTCTAAAAGATAAGAACACTGGGTTTCATTAAGGGACATTATAAACTAACCGTTAGTTTCCAGGAATTCATTCCTTTCTAAAAACCCGTTTTTTTTCTATACAAACTATATATTTATATATATTATTAATAATATATATACTATATATTTTGAAAAATAAATGCATTACCAACCAGCAAAGCTGTTTGTTTCAATTACAATTTTTGAAAATTTTTAAAAGATTCTATTTTGTTGAAATATCGAATAACATCGAAATGAAATATTTCGATGTCGCATTGTTCTTTGAGTGCATTGTTCGTTAGCCAGGGTATTGCTTGCTCGGAAATAATTAAAACGCAGTAATTTTGAAAATTTTGAAAACATAATTACAAACATTTCTTGTTTTTTTCTTATTCTAGCCTTAGTATTTGAAATTTTCTTAAATGCACCACAGAAAAGTTTTATTCCGGATAGCAAATTGTTTACCATTTCGATATATTTCATGTCTACAAAAATATATCTATATATATATATATATATTATATAGAAGTTATTTAAATTGTTTCTGGTTTGTGTTTTTTGTAAACATTCCGATTAGTATAATTAGTGCTTATAAAACATAGAGATTTTATAATAACAAAGGTAGAATATGGTTCCCAGCACTACATAAACTACACGATTGTTCAAGCTCGAGTTATAACCTATGACCCTATTTGCGACCCTGTAACCATACTACTCATACTATATGTATCATTACTATCTATTCAGCAAACTATGATTCGACTCGTGGTTATATTATATTATTAAATAAGTTCTTTGAATTTTTGATTTATTATGGATTACAAGTGTATGATCGGTACTTTGTTCCCAAGCACCTAGGCGATTTATTAAAATAATAATTAATGCAATTAAAACTAAAAAATTATTAGATCAAATTTAATAATCTAATTTTACTGTAAAAAATAAACAAATGAATTATGAAAAAAATCTAATGAAAATTAACTGACAACGATATATAATAAAATCGGATTAAAGATCAAAAAATACTACTAAAATGTTGTAATATACTCGTACATGTCACTGGAAAAACATTGTGTGAAGCCATATGCGTGACAATATTTTTCGAAAGAATCTATGTATATGTTTGACAGAACGCTGCTACCAGATGGTGTCATTTCTTCATATATATTAGGTGACGCTCTAAGATTTTTGTTAGAACTATTGGACATATCGGAATTATAATTACTGTTTATATTATTTACTTCACACTTATAATTTCCTTTCTACTGTACATTTTTCTCATATAAAAATATGCATGATAAAATAAAGTTATTAATTTATATTAAAACCGTGTGCGAGTTCAAGTAAATTGATGGTAAATTGAAGGAAATAGTAAATTTTGTCGGTACGGCAGCGAATGTTGGTATTTACCATAATTTCGGGTATGGTAAATTAGATAAAAATTAGGTAAATTAGGTGTTACCATTGTGATAATTTTATAAGATGTTTAATAAATAAATAAATAAATTTGAAAACTTTTAACCAAAAATAATAAATAATTGTAATAAATAAATAAATATATATTTACATAAGTGCAGTGCAAAAAACTCCTAGGAAATTTCAATTTACCCTACCTATATTTACTCGAACTCGCACACATCCAAAAAGACTTTCTTCCAATGAAATAATATTGATACCTAGTCATAAATTTAGCAATATCCACCTACATTATTAAACCCAATGCCATAAACACCTTAAATATCGTATAGTTTAAAATCTCCCTGCCAAAAACATTAGAAATTATGATTAGAGACGATAACTATATATGAATTGAGTAGTTCTGATTATTTTCTGCTAATTTCTTCTTTTTTAAATATTCCGACATTTATATCTTTCAACAGATAACTATCCATGGTGACAATACTTGAGCGAAAAGGATGTTTGAAGCAGGAATTGAGGGAAGAAGGCGTAGGTGTAAACCATATGCTTGCTAGAGTGGTCAAGAAAAGCAGGCTCTAACCATGTTT
>NC_051848.1:101108544-101126920 GCF_002237135.1 Teleopsis dalmanni
AAAAATAATCTCATTATTTAACTTTTATCGTCATTTATCTTATCACTTATTATATAAAAAATCATTTTTCAAATCAAATCATTTTTTGTCATTATATAAAAAATTCAAAATAAGCATATCAAAAATGATTTGCAATTCGTGGAAATTCGAACATTCGAGTATCTATCTGCCCACGCACAAATCTTTCTAATCATACCTTAACATACAACTTATTGTATTATGAGTATTATAACCCTGACTGCTTACCTCCATCATTTGCTCATCAAAAATACTGTGTGTTGCACCGGAACTGCGTGTACGCAAAACGCGATGCCTAGTTGTCAATGAATGACGATGATGATGATGCTGTTGATGGTACTTGTTTATTATGCCTACGGGTGTGCTTATACCAAATAATGCAGTGCCACCCATGGCAGCAACACCACCCATTGCCGCTGCTGTTGTTGTAGCTGACGTAGCAGCAACTCCTGCTCCACTACTAACATTACCGCCACCAGTTGCTGTTGCACCAGCTATGTGCGCAGCTGCCATACCTAATGTGCCTCCACCCATACCGAGTCCAGCCATCAGATATGCATTATAAGATGAATGCTATTAAAATTTTATGAAAAATTTTAAATTAAATATTAATATTTGGTTGAAATCAAAAATATCAACTGAGATTGTGAGGAAAATTGATATTTTTTTTTTAAATAGCCTTTAAAAAAATTTTATGTGTACCAATCTAAAATAACTCAGTTTGGGTTGATAAATTTATCAGCTGTTAACACAATTTTAAAGTAACTGCACTAGTTCACGTGGTACGCACACATAAATATACTTAAGTAAATACACGTTATATAAAATATAATAAAGAAAATTTTATTGTACTCACTTTGCGATGAGCAAACATTGCCAAACGTTCTCTTTCTCGACTAGAGTCCCGCGCTCTTTGTTCTCGTAGTTGCTCACGCTGTTCACGCTCTCGTCGTTTTTGACGTTTGCGTTCCATTTGCTCCAACTCATGTAAATTTGGCAGGCTCCCCATTTTAACAGTTTTTCGAATTATTTTCCGACGACTGAAATTTTTTCTCCTTTGCCCCTACTCTTTTGGTCTATACGTGTCTGTTTTCTGTTATTCAATTGGATTGTTTTAATTAAGTTTTCGAATGTTTTTGACCTGTTTGTGGTCTTCTTTTTTGAGACAAAATCTTTACAAAATTACAAAATTAGTGACCTTTGTTCGGTTTTTGTACAAAAATTGCTTTTGTTCTAAAATGTTTAGGTTTTTTGTTATTGTTTTTGGTTGGCATAGTGTATCTTTATTCGAAACTGCGTATGTTTAACGTGATGCATTATTGATAGCTGTTTGCCAGGCTACACAAATACTACACCCACATTTTCATCCTGATTGCTAGGTCACTTAAATTCTAGTGTGCTATGCTTAAAAGGAAATAGAGATTGAGTGTATTGTTTACAGCATCCTTTCCCAAGAATCATCATTACTTTTATTCGCAATTCAGCATTTATTTTGTTGTTGTAATTTTTGTTGTTGCTTTTTTACAAAAATTGTGTTATTATGCTTTCTGTTGTAGTAGAGATGAAAACAAAAGAAGACGCAATTCAATTGAATTATGAGCTCAATGTCAAACCTTTCAGCTTCAGTTCAATTCAGTGTTGTGCCTGTGCCAGTGCCAGTGCCATGTTGTGCTATGCCGTGTGCCTTAATTAAGGATATTTGTTTGGTTTGGGATATTGTCTTCTTGTTATTTTCTGCTCTACTATTTTTTTTGTTGTTAATGCTTTTGTTTTTGTCTGTGTTTATGTCTTTGCTCATCGTACCGCATATACCTTTAATGCCTTTAACTGTCATTTTCACTTGGATGACTCTTCTCCTTAATATTTGTTTTTGTTTTATTTTTCTTTATTTTATCAGCTTTGGTGTTAACTCCATTAGCAGCTGTCAATGGTATTATTATGGGTTGATTATGCTTAACACTTGATTTTCATTCTTTTCTTGCCGCTTCTTATGCCTTCAACTTTTCTTGGCTCCAAAATTTGTTTTTTTCGCTTAATTTTTCTTTGTTTTGTTTATTTACTTAAATCCTGATGATAATTCGAAGAGCCTGAATATATTTATAATAAAATCTCTGTAATTAACGCACTTTTTTTGGGGTTTAAAAAATGTCAGTGTCAGTAAAAAAAAAAACAAAATTCTAAAGAAAAAAAGAAATTAATTGTAAAGAGCCATTAAATTTATTTAATCCAAAAGTTGTGTAAAACAAATGTAAAACAAAAATTAAAAATTCATGACTCGTTGAACATGACAGTTTTTAAGCATTAAAATTGAGGGTTGCCTTCTTTGCATTACGTTTCACGTAATACCTTTTTGTATTCTAAAAATTGTAAATAATTTCATATAATTTTATAAAAAATAAAAATTGGATTATAAAATTTTATTTAAACTGAAATATGCAACAGATTGTTCACGTTTTGAAAGACCTGCTCTACTGGTCGTGGTAATGCTTTAAATTCCTGCCTTAAAGTTTTAAAAGCCATATATTAGATAGGTGCATAATTATAACAAATTTTTCTCATTTTCAATTATATTATTGAGATTTGTTACTATTGGTAAACTTGGAGTGGGGTGCGAAAAACGACACGTTTTCATTGATTTCTGGGATCTGTAATATATATAAAAAAATAGAGAGTGAAGAACATTTTTTTGTTTTTTGTACAGTTTTAATATTTGTCTATTAGTTAGAAAAATTTTGTAAAAAAAACTAGGATACTGGTCATAAAAAAATAGCTGAGTCTTTGTACATTTTCATTAATAAAATTTTACTGTTAATTAAAATTGATCATTTTTTTGTATTAATTAATAATTAATTAATAACTAATTAATAATTAATTAATAATAATTTAAGCTTTAAAAAACATAAAAAATGATTGTTTTTTAATAAGTAAAAAAAAGTTATGAAGGTTTAAATTTGGTCAAATTTTTGCGAAATCTCAATTTCACTAAAATTTTATATGAAACATAGGTATGTAATAAATATACATATTTTTGTGAAAATTTTGTATAAGGGTTGGGTGCTGCAGTAAGCGGAACATCATAAAACTTTTTGGACTTTAGTAATATAGTAGAAGTATTTATTATACCAAATTTAACTTTTTTACCTAGTATAATTTTTAAAATATTCTAAAAAATAAAAAATGGTCAATGTGCTCAAATTTGGAGAGTTTTTGATAATTCATTGAGGTTGAAGTTACATTCAAAAGAAAACCCATCTAAAAAACTGTATTTAAGGCAAATATGCTTTTAATATCGCTATTAATTTGAAAAATACTGAATTTTGATCGTCTAATTTTATTTTGCGGACTGTGCGGCGGTCGGTTTCGCTGTAAAATGCTGGTTCTCTTCGACGGTTGCCAAAGTTAGGTATTATCGTTCTGTATCTAAGAGATTTGTATTTCCCAATTTATAGTATGCATCTTTACTACCAGAAATCTGAGCATAAAAACAAATTTTAAATTTTAATTTTCAATTTTAATTTTCGATTAATAAAAATCGAAATAACTATGCATTCACCTATATTAAGAGATCTTATGATATTGAACTGTGGAGCTCGGCGTGCACCTCTAATATAGAGAAATTATGAAGTACGAAATAAACTACTTGGACAAATAATCGGTGCTCCATTTTATCATTATAAAACAAAAATCTTTTTTATAATAACTATACAATTCATTAAAATACCTAAATTAAAATAAAATTAGGAAAAGTTATAAAAAATAGATCCTATTACAAATAATAGTATTAGATATTTACATTTTTAAAAGAAATTTTTTACTTGTTTTAATGTCTATCTGTCGATAGTCATATGTAAACGGTACATATGTTGAAGAATAATATGGGTATTTAGACGAGATCGGTAACTCAGTGAAGTCATAAAATGTTATGTATATTTGTTTTCTGAAATTAAAACGTATTCCGTGAAACATTAGCTGATCCCTATAATTGCATAAAATTTAAATTTAATTCACAATTTTAAGTCTGCGAAAATAATGAACAGATTTCTTTGAATAGCAATAAAAAATTATATAAAAAAATAAACTTAATTAAATTAAAATTTTGTCTTTTTACTTTTTCATGCCATTTTCTTACTTGTATACGTAAACTTCTTACTGCAGACAGTAACAGTACAACAAAAACCTATTTTTTGATTCATTATCCCGTGTTTACGAAAATTTACGCTTACGATAGGGACAAAGGTTACACACGTAGATTATATGGCCCTAAAATTGCACCACTTGTGACATCAACGTTTTATTTGTATAACATATATCAACATATGCAACAAAATGTTAGGAGAAAATGTGCTCGAACAAGGTGTCATTAATCCAAATACTGTAAACAATAAACATGTACTTCAATTTCTTAAAAAACGCCATAAGGACGTAACAATATATATTCTTAAAAGAAACAAAAATTTTTAATAGCTATGCAATATATAATAGAAATAATTATGTTATTTCTTATACTAAAAGTATACATTTATTATTAAGGTCTTTTAAGGTCGTTTTTATTAAAAAACCTCACTCTTACTCAAAAAATATTCTTTATTATATAAAGTGCACATTTATTTGTATTATAATCTGTAAAACTAGTCATGTAAAAAATGCAATTATTCAAAGCAAAAGTACTTAATACATGTAATATAATAATAGTACCCTTTTAAAATTGTATTGAGCTTTATCTGCGTAGAAATTAACAGTTACAGTTACAACAATATCAGATATCAAGCTAAAAACATGTTTGTCAACAGGTCCTAATATTGAGTCAATACGTAGATCGCCGGCCTTTTGTTGGTTAACAAAAATAACTCTATACAAATTATTCATATTACTGATCCTATTGCAAGACCTACGTCACTTACTAGAAACGACAAAAATTAAAAATTCCTAGATAATTTTAAAAAAAGTACTCTCCGTAAGATTAGTATTTCTATTTGTGTTAGTGATACATATTACTCTTGATAGAATAATAACATGTCTGAATTCTGTTGCAACATTAATATAGTCAAACGAATAAGTATCCAGTGGCTACATCTATCGTTAGAACTGAAGACACCGTTTACCCAAAAAAACAAGTACTCTAAATGATGTCATCGTGTATGAAAATGAAAGCATTCTTTTAGGTGAAAATTAAGGTGGCGCAATTATACAATTATTCACTAAATTTTGCGTTTGAATAATAAATTATGAATAAGTGAAAGTTATGACTGCAAGCCCTGCATTAACGAGCCAACTAGATGTCATGCAAACATACGAAAGAAATACTAACGTTTGGATCTATGTATATGCATATAATGCATTCTAAATATTTGAATTATAATAAATTTATATATTAATATTTAATTTTTTGTCTTTGCAATTAGAATAAAGACAACAGTAAATGAACTGTAATTCTAGAAATACATGCTTTTATGATAAATTAACTTAATTAATGTTTTATAAAATAAATCAAAATTAGAAAATTTGAACTTGTTAAAGTAGAACAAAATATTGTTTACAGTCACATAAGCAGGAATCCTGGTTACAAACATATCTGATTATCTGATGGTAGAGAATATTAATTCAGTCTAAAAAAAGGTCATCTTATCTAATCATTGTATATCATTGTATAAAACAAAAGTATTAAGAATTATTAAGTACCTTATAATTATTGTACAAATATTTGAAGTTAGAATTAAAGAAATTAAGCCTACGAGGGAATATTGACAATTCACTGATTTTGTAAATAATAAACTTTTTTCTCCAAAAAAATGTATTATTTTACCTTGATGTATTTAGTCTAGCGGTTTTCTAATTTTTTTCAAATAATAGGTTTTCTCAAACCTAAATTTGACTTGATTCAAATCTTTGACCTTCTACCCACATCCTGACGTTTGCAAAAAGGAAACAATCGCAGGGACCAAAATCTGGAGAATATGCTGGATAGGAATATACGCTAGATGTAAATATGCTGGATAGAAAATATTTTGGATGGAGAATATTCTGGATAGATAATATTCTATCCACGAAATATTCGTCTTCTTCCATTTCTGTTGACATTTCACGAGTTTGTCCACTTTAAGCCATTAAAAAAGGTACATACAAGATGACGCAGATTGTTCAAAATTTTATAGTAGTCTATTAATAGATAGGAAAGAGTTATAGTAATATTACTATAACTTATTAGTTACTTTTTGCCACCCTTGAATTATCAAACTACCCCCGTATTTTGATAACAGTTATTATTCAATGTCTGAAACACGTTCTTGAAAATTAATTTTCCGTACAACATGGCGAATGAGCAACAATAAAAAATCAATATTGTTTCTCAAATATATGTTTAGAATAGAAAACTATTTGGTAGCAAAATTAATAAAATAAGTTTCCAAGAGTATACACATTCACTTCTAAACTATTTTAGTAAAGTTAATATTGAATATTTCCTTATTAAATTCTTCATCCATCTAGAATTTTCATATTTTCATGTACGAGTGTAAGCGAACTTGACTGATGCTCACATCTAAAATAACTCATGTCAACTTTTTTGAATGATTTTGATTTAATTATAAGTATTTTTCTTTCCACTTTACTAATAGTTTTTTATATACAGATGTGCTTCTACATGTAACTTAATGCTTGTAGAAATATTTTATTCATATGTGATTCTAACATGAGCAGCATAATAATTTTCAAAATATAAAATTTTGTCCTTCCTCTCATACCACATAGCGCGATAAATTTTGTAAGCGTGCAGTTTTTTTATTGAAACTAACAATTTTGTATTTCAGATACAAAATGATGGTTACAAGACAGAGGGCGGAATGGCATTGAAATTGGTTAACAAGCAAAACGATTAAATCCAATTTATTTTACTTTGATCTTTCGCCTGCAAAATAACTTTTCGACTATCTTTTTAATTTGTCCTCACAGAAGATTGAATTACTTCATTGGTAATGTTTGTATAAATATTTTAGTTTAAATTCTAAGTGGCTATGAAGTTGAACATAGAAAGTAAACGATGATTTTAGCAGATAATTGAAGTGTAATTGAATTTTCGTAGTCAAGGTAATTATTTTTATTTTATAGTAAAGAAGATTCTTCAATTTTTATATGTTTTGTACTCGGTAAATGTATATATATATGTATATATATATACAAGAATCTGTGGGACGATGATGGTTGCTCCAAATCGACGGTGTATTGCATAAAAGAATAGGAACAAGGGGATATTGGCCTCACTAAATGTAAAGATACAAAATCAAAGCTATGAGTATTTTTATCATTAAACGAACTTGTACAGCAATTTAGATAAATTTTGAATGCGATAAGCTGTTTTTAATTAATTTTTAGAATGACTTTATTAATAATGTCAGTGAAATCAAATTTTTTCGGTTTTCGATATGTGGAAAAATTGTTCTTTTGTCCCCTTCTCCCTGTTTCTATTTGCTGCCTACGCAAATGGAGTCCAATCATTTATACTGACATCTCTAATACATAGGTTAGAGGTTAGAATAGTCGATTATATTTGGTTCTAAAGTTTCATTATTAGTAAAAGAATCGAAGTTCAGAATCGATATTCAATATTAATGAATTATGACTGTTTAATAAGATAAAATTTTTTTTAAATTACTTAAATTATCTAAAAGTGTCCCCGAAGTAAATTTTTGGCTACGAACCTAAGACTTTTCCATATTCTTTTTATACGTTTTCGTCTTACGTCCTTACTATTCGATTTTAAAGAACCAATGGCTTTCTTCATCAAATTTATTTAAGTATTATGAAGTATATTTCCTGCAATTTCAAAATATCAAAAGAAGCAGTTTTTCTATTTTCTAGATTTCAGACCTGTAAAAAATATTAATTTTTATTTATATTGAATTTTCTAACCAAATTTAAAAGTATATATAAAAGTATATAGAGTATATATATAACTGAATATGAATACTTTTTAATAATATTATAAATAAATAAATGTCAAATATTAAATGAAAAATATTACTTATGTAAAATTTGTAATAAGCAAGAAAAAATGGAATTTTTTCAAATTACTTTAAGAAGCTTAAAAAATTTCAGTACGACTGAGCAGTTTATTGAACCTTTTTCTGTTCTTAAAATAAACATTTTCAAAATTGATGAAAAGCTTTTGGTAGCA
Organism: Teleopsis dalmanni; assembly: GCF_002237135.1. NCBI lineage: Eukaryota > Metazoa > Arthropoda > Insecta > Diptera > Diopsidae > Teleopsis > Teleopsis dalmanni. Next base: position 101,116,733 of record NC_051848.1, read on the forward strand.
TAGTAAGCATTAAACTAAAACCCACCTACGGTGAAATTATTTTTATCAAGAAATATGTACTTATTTTCACATATATGTTGTTAAAAGAATATTTTTAAATAAACATGAGTTTCTCACGAAAATATCAACTAAATTAAAGTTAGAATAATTTTGCACATAACTTGAAGGTACTGAATAATACATTATAAGATATTTTACGCATATGTACGCATATAGTAGATTTTATATTTTTAAGTATTTTTGGTATAACAAAACATTTTTATTTTAAATATTTATAAAAGTATAAAGTATTAGTGTTGCTGTAAAGCTAGACTTACTTTGTATAGTGACAAAGAAGCTTTATTAAATTTTTAGAAGGGTTTTCGAATAACAAAGAAAGAAATAAAGGACAAACACAAAAATTTATTTTTAACTTTATTGAAATTTGGCTGACCATACAACGCTGTTTCGAGTATTGCCAAGTACTCTTCATCAGTGGTCTTTGGGAATAATCGAATTTTTTATTTAATTAGTTTATAGTCCGTATATAATTTGTTTGGACTGCAAGTGCCAGGCTTAGAACTCGTGCCTGTCAAATTAGAAGCGATGACTAATCGTGTTTATCCACAAGAAGCCAAGGCTGCACAAACTTTCAATGCTCAAGTTCCAGGTTTTATTGTCACTTACTTTTATTTAATTAGTGACAACAACCAAAGCACTTACCATGCTTTAAATTAGAACGAGCTTATAAACTACAGCTTTATTTTTGGAAACACAAGTTCAACGAATTGAAAGTTTAACTTTTTGGGTTTTGTTTATTCTTTATTTCTTTTCAAAGCTACTCTTTTTGTAGAGACATTTTATAATGCATATTTTTTACTTACTATATGTAAAGCGACCATTCTGGTGCTTTTTACAAAGAAGCTATCTTCTTGTTGTCACTAATTAAATAAAAATAAGTGACAATAAAACCTGGAACTTGAGCATTGAAAGTTTGTGCAGCCTTGGCTTCTTGTGGATAAACACGATTAGTCATCGCTTCTAATTTGACAGGCACGAGTTCTAAGCCTGGCACTTGCAGTCCAAACAAATTATATACGGACTATAAGCTAATTAAATAATATTCGATTATTCCCAAAGACCACTGATGAAGAGTACTTGGTAATACTCGAAACAGCGTTGTATGGTCAGCCAAACTTCAATAAAATTAAAAATAAATTTTTGTGTTTGTCCTTTATTTCTTTCTTTGTTATTCGAAAACCCTCTAAATTTTAATAAAGCTTCTTTGTCACCATACAAAGAAAGCGTAGCTTTATAGCAACACTAATACTTTATTCAAATATTAGACTTGTGAAAAGTAAAGAACAATATGTTAAAATATAATATTGTTCAACTTTTCCTAACCGCGAAAGCGGATTTGTAGAATAACATAGCATAGCTTCTTTGTAAAAAGCACCAGAATGGTCGCTTTACATGTAGTAAGTAAAACAATATGCATTACAAAATGTCTCTACAAAAAGAGTAGCTTTGAAAAGAAATAAAGAAATAGGCAAAACCCAAAAGTTAAACTTTCAATTCGCTGAACTTGTGTTTCTAAAAATAAAGCTGAAGTTTATAAGCTCGTTCTTATTTAAAAAGCACGGCAAGTGCGTTGGTTGTTGTCACTAATTAAATAAAAATAAGTGACAATAAAACCTGGAACTTGAGCATTGAAAGTTTGTGCAGCCTTGGCTTCTTGTGGATAAACACGATTAGTCATCGCTTCTAATTTGACAGGCACGAGTTCTAAGCCTGGCACTTGCAGTCCAAACAAATTATATACGGACTATAAGCTAATTAAATAATATTCGATTATTCCCAAAGACCACTGATGAAGAGTACTTGGTAATACTCGAAACAGCGTTATGGTCAGCCAAATTTCAATAAAATTAAAAATAAATTTTTGTGTTTGTCCTTTATTTCTTTCTTTGTTATTCGAAAACCCTTCTAAAAATAACATAAAATATATAAAAAAATTAAGTATGTATATGACAATAAAACAAGAAAATATGAGACAAGTATTATAAATATTTATAATAGGGGTAATCATCTAAACTGATAAATGCCTTATAAACGTTATAAACTTATAAATTTATCATCTTGGTAAATGAAGTCTCAAATTTTGCATGGAAAATAGTATACACAAATTTAATAAATTTACACGAAAACTTTGCGTTTAATTCATGTCGTATAAATTTATTGTTATCAATACATAGTTGCACTTCAACGTCAGCAAAACATTTACAAAAATATTTTTGTAAGTACTTTTTAAGTATATTTTTGGCTCAATTTCGGTATTATATTTTGTAATTTAATGATAGCGACACAGCATTGCATTGTGCTGACATAATTATTGATTATATTAATAGTGCTGTTATACAGCAGATTGATAAATTTACACAAATATTTGACTAAGTGCGTTCATATAACCATGTACTTAAATGTATAAAATCACACATTTGATAAATCTATATGCTCAGATGAGTATCCCTAATATATGAACTAAAATATTCCTCAAGTACCACCTCTAGTCTTAATATTAACCATTCTTTTAAATAGAGCATCATTGCTGACGCTGATTAAATTTTGATGCGTATAATATATGTGGATTTACCCTTCAAAAATTTTATTTATTTTATAATATATTAACGCAAAGAGTTACTTCATCTATAGTAGAAAAATTAAAGTTGAAAAGAAAGCCGTAGACGATGATCCTCCTGCATTAGGTACAATTTTATATCAAAACAAAGTAGTTCATTCAACTTTTTTGAATTATAGTTTTTATATATAATTTTACTCGTTCAAACGAAAACGAAAGTGCAACTAAAAAGCACTAAAAGCAATTTTTAGAAACCACTAAAATTAATTTCTGGTTTGTTAGCATACATTTTGGAATACACAGTTTAGCATAAAGTTTATATGATTACTGAATTATACAATATATAATTCAATACTAATTTTATATCGTATCATGAGATTTATTTTAAAGGCTGGTAATAGTGAAGAAATTTTCAAATCCAAAGAGGATTCCTTCAATCCAGTGAATTGTTGGGCTGACGCTAGAATGGATATTCTTTTAGATTATGTGATATGTTATAGCTTTTAGTTAATAGAAAATACTATCATTTTGTTTCAATTTCTACAAAAATTTTGATAAATGTTTGTATTAATTGATAGTTGCATTGACTTTATTTATTTGGATTTTATTGCGAATGTAAAAAGATTAAGAAAATAAATACAAAACAATAAATATGATGTAATATATTGCTTGACCCACATGGCTTTTGCTATATTTTATCAAATATATTGGAACTTCGTATTAAACTCTACATATTATTTATTTCTTGAAAGACTTCTTAACTTTTGGTACTTACTTACAGGTGTATTATTGTGTGCGTACTTAATATATTTTTTCTAAAATATATTTAATTATTAATATTTGATTGAATTCCTTACAACAAACTATTTGGTAAGAGCCTATTCGAGTTGTGCATATGTTTCAAATGTTATGTACATTAATATATATATTTAACTCTCAGATTCTGAATGGTTAGTCATAGATATCACTAATAGATAGTAATAGTCCACCTCACATGCATGTCCGAAGATCGTATAATGGACAAATACATTGTAGAAAAGGGATTTGAAGCGAATGTAACAACTTAATGAACACATTCTCTATCTCTATATGTTTACATATGCATATTAATTTATGCTAAGTAGTTACGTCTTTACGGTGGCATATTAGGAAGTATTGATAGCATATGACGTAAAATTACCTTCCTAATTTATAGAAAAAAATTTTCGAACAATAAATAACTTTGATACTCAATTAATCCATCCAGGTTACAATATTTCAAATCTTTTTACAGAATTTCGAGGATGGTAACCATCTTAAGCCCTCCTTCATAAGAATTTATATTTTGCGATGTTGAGTCAAATTAATCTTATTTTTTTTTTCGTCTTGATTTTCCAGTTTAATTTAAACATTTTATGTCGTGTGACAGGTAAACTACTTTGAATAGAAGAGGATGGTAATAGAGAGATATCCTCTCTATTAAATTGCTGATTTTATTTAATATTAAAATGATTTGTTTTGAATGTAGTTTATAATAGAAAGCATATTACTTTATATTTTTATTGCTTTATTGTTGTAAGCTGTAAGATGATGCATTCGTCATCCACTGTTAGAAATTTATTAATATTTCGAAGAGGAAGTGGAGAATAAAATTCAATACTTTAAGATTTTTACTCTTTCATCTAATTTAAAAATACATATTTTAACAAAATTTAAAAAATCATTCTGAAATTAAAAAATGAATTGAAAATGTTAAAAAAATTAGTCTTAGTAAATGTAGTTCAAAACGAAAAGTTCGAAGTATTTGTGTTAATCCTATAACTCTTTTTTAGTGTCTTGAAACATTTCGTTTAAAATAATATTAAAATTTAATTGGATTCTAAAAGTTATGCCATTTGGTTTGAATAATCTGAGTTTAACATTTTTTATTTGAGCAAAATCATTCAGTTTCTTTTAATTAGCAGAAATTGTGGTCATTTCGTCATGTCAACGTATGCATCTCATATATGCCACTTAGAATGCATAAAATATTTCCGATCGATATTTGATATACAGACAGAATTATGTACAAAACATTAAGTAGAAAAATATTCATTCGTCAATAATTCATCTTTCAAGAATAACACTTCAGCAGCACACAAAGTATCTAATGTACGTAAATAAGCTGTAAATAAATACCATACAGTAAGCATATTGATCTGCACAATATTCCTTAACGCCAATGGCATCTAACAACATCATAAATCGTTCTTAACGCAATCTTATAAAACCCACTTTTGGTATATACTTACGCATTATTTAACGAAAACTTATAGATATAAGATGCTCAATATTCCATAGAGGATTTCGCAATAAAAAGAATTGCGGGTAATAAAACTAAAAGTGCAATGTTGTGGAAAATAGTCAAGGCCGGCAAAAAATGCATTGTGTTATACATTAGCATATAAACTTCCACTTGTGTGTGCTAAGTATGGTAATGTTCTTTGGAAAGTGCAGGAACAGCTCGAAGTCTGCAGAAGAAATGGCTGTTGCCAGCGTTTTAAACAGAAATAACAGTTTATGTGAATGCAGGACAAGACAAAAAGCGATTCATTTTTACTGGCGCATTTGTAGATACAAATTGACAGCCACTTCAGCTGCAGAACTTAAAAGGACTTAAGTTACTAACAAGAAAAAGTAAGAAATATTGGACAAGAAAGTAATTGAGACTATCAATAAGGTCGCATTGAGTAACAAAAAAGTAGGGTAGTTGCTTGAAATACTTTAGAAATTTGAAAAGGTTTATTTATTTTGAGTTATTTCATAAATTACATTTAGAAAAATTCTACGAAAATTAATTTCTTTCCAAAAAAACAAAGTGAAATTGAAATTCCATTCAATATTTGCAATTGAAATGAAAACTGACTATTGTAATTTCAAAATTCTTCACCATCAACAAGTTCACTGTATGTGAAAATAGATAACTCGTCATAAAGGCGTTAAATGATTTATATAAATTATTTTCTGTAAAATTATTTTTTGAATAATTCAATAATTAAGCTACAAAAGACAATTAGTATAATATCATACAAATATATATATTAAATTGTTATATCGCACTAATTAAACAAACTACCAAATAATATAAAAAACAATTTATGGCTGAAAAAATCGACAACCTCGTGTCGGGAAAAAATAAAAAAACATTTTTAATAGGAGATAAGGACTCATGGGGTTTTTTAAGGATCTACATTTCAGATGAATTGTTAAATGACCATATCTCAAGCCCTTTAGATAACAGAAACATAATATTTTTCGCACTGTAAAGGTAATCACAATGGTTTTTATTGAATTACTTCATTTGAAATATACATCCAAAATTGTTTGTTTCTGAATAATATTTACTATGAAATTTTATTAGGAAACTAAAATCTTCTAACATTAATGCTTAATTAATTAATTAATTAATTAATTAATGAATTTTTTTCATTTAACCACACTTCAATTCAGTAAAATTCAGTAAAAAACAAAAAAGTTGGAAAATGTAATAACTGCAATGGTAACCATACCGCAAATTACAGGGGGTGTCAAGTCTATAAACATCTTAAACAAAGTCTACTCTACAAAAGACAAGCCCTCCGGGACCCCAAAAATAATATGTTCTCAACAAACACTGCTGTCTCCAACGATTCTTCTTCAAACAGGGTGATTCAAGGCGTCACATATGCGAATGTATTAAAGTTAAATGCCCAGCAGGAACAACAAGTTCCAGTTCAACAAACTCCAGTACAACAAGCTACAAGCAGTAATTTTGAAATGATGTTTTCACAGTTCATGCAAACCATGCAAACTATGTTCAACCAAATAATACAAATGCAATCGCAATTGATGTCAGCGATTTTAGCCAGGTAATGAGTAGCATAAAAATATGTGCATGGAATGCAAACGGCATAAGCCAACATAAATTAGAAACTTTGAATTTTTTTAAACCAAAATGAAGTTGATGTGATGCTCATATCTGAAACTCACTTAACTAATAAAAACTACTTTTTTATACCAAACTATATATTTTACAAAACAAATCATCCTGACGGCAAAGCACATGGAGGTACGGGAATTTTAGTCCGAAGAAGATTAAAACACTATTTTGTGAGCTCATGTGCTGAAAATTTCCTTCAAGCAACTTCAGTGTGCATACAATTCTTTACCTACAATCTTACCCTATCAGCAGTGTATTGCTTCTCTCGCTTTATACTAAACGAAATGCAGTACCTTGAATTCTTTAATACTTTGGGAGAAAAATTCATTGCTGCAGGAGACTACAATGCAAAACACACTTTTTGGGGCTCTCGGCTCTGTAATCCTAAAGGTCAAAAACTCTTTAACGTGGTAACAAACAAGAACAACAATCTAGATGTCGCATCACCCGGGCATCCTACGTATTGGCCATCAGACAACAACAAAATCCCAGATTTTATTGATTTCGCTGTAACGAAGGGTATTCGTCGTGACTCCATTTCGGTGTACACAATTTATGAATTATCATCGGATCATTCTCCAATCTTTCTAATAGTTTATGAAGAACCCCAACTAATTCAAGGTCCACAAAGACTTACAACTCAAAACACCAATTGGCTGAAATTTAAGAAATACATAAGTACTCACGTTCATACCAATTACAAAATTAAAAACAAATACCAGGTAGATGATGCAGTACAAGTATTCAACATGATTCTCTCCTCAGCTGCCGAAATTTCTATACTACAAAATTTGCCTTCTCAGGTAAGAAAGCAGCATCTTAGCAACAGTAAAATCGAAAATCTTCTAGCCGAAAAAAGAAAACTTCGTCGCGAATGGCAAAAAAATAGATCCCCATCAACCAAATCTAAATTAAAAGAAGCCGTAAACCGACTAAAGAGCGCTCTTGCAAGAGACAAAGAAAACAAACAATACAAATATATTAAGAAGCTGTCCCCAAACGGCTAACAAAGGATCACTCTGGAAGGCTCATCAAACTATAAAAACACCTGCTGAAGCAGTGCCTCCGTTAAGAAACTCCAGCGGTGAATGGGCGCGCAGCGACGAAGAAAAAGCTAATGCATTTGCTAATCATCTGAGTCAAATTTTTCAACCAAATCCCTTCAATAATTTGAATTTACCAGCTCAACATATTAACAATAATATTATCAACTTACAAATCACCGCGAACGATATCAAGGTAACCATCAAAGAAAAACTTGTCTGCAAAAAAGCACCTGGACATGATTCTATAACTCCAATTATGTTAAAAAATCTGCCCTTCGTAGCAATCTCATTTATTGCAAAGATTTTTAACGCCATAATAAAATTTGGACATATCCCGACGGAATGGAAAAAAGCGTTAATTGAAATGGTTCAAAAGCCCGGAAAGGATTCAACACTAGCCACATCATATAGACCTATAAGTTTGCTGCCTTGTCTGTCAAAATTATTTGAGAAAGTGTTCCTTGCAAGACTTATGGCTTTCCTCCAAGATAGAGACTTGATCCCAAACCATCAATTTGGATTTCGTCAAAAACATGGTACTATCGACCAAGTGAACAGAATAAATAACGAAATAAGAAGTGAGATCGAGAATATTGCTCTGGTGTCTTTTTAGATGTTGCACAAGCGTTCGACAAAGTATGGCATGAGGGCCTGTTACACAAAATACGACAAGTACTCCCGCAAAACTCACACGCAGTACTTCAATCATACTTGATAGGCAGATCTTTTAAGGTGAAGTATAATATACACACAACTAATGACTCTCCAATAGGTGCAGGAGTTCCACAAGGCACCGTTCTTGGTCCATTCTTGTACCTCATCTTTACTTCAGATATTCTTTCAAATACCAATTTAGTAATATCAACATTTGCTGACGATACCGCTATTTTGTGCCGACATAAGAATGCCGCAATCGCTTCCAGTCAACTGCAAAATCATTTGTACTCCATTGAAAGCTGGTTATCACTATGGCGAATTAAAGTCAATGTGCAAAAATGTCGTCATATAATATTTTCTCTTAACAGATCCTTATCACCAACTATCACTCTCAACGGAATAGTAGTTCCACAAACAGAAACAGTGACGTACCTTGGTATTCACCTCGACAAAAGCTTAACTTGGCGGAAGCATATTGAAACAAAAAGGACTCAAATGAAGCTCAAAGCTTTAAGCCTTCACTGGCTAATCGGTCATCAGTCTCCTTTATGTTTAGAGTACAAACTCTTGTGATACAACCAAGTTATTAACCCAATCTGGATATATGGCTTACAGCTATATGGCAATGCCTGTTCGTCAAATGTAGAAATGCTGCAAAGAGCTCAAGAAAAGATCTTAAGAATGATAACTGGTTAGATTTAAGAGTTCCGATGGTTAAAGTCGAATTCGAGAGAATAAGGCAGAAACATATTTCAAATCTTGAAAACCATGTAAATCCGCTGGCTAGACCACTTGCTAATATGACTACTTCCTCTAGACTAAAACGATAGACCCGCCATCCTACTTTCCCAATGATCATCCTGATTAATTCAACTCATAAACCGTGATATCTGGTAAATAAGCCCTGGCTACTTATTCAGAGGCCCCTTGAAATAATTTACAAATCATTATATGTATCATTATAGTATGTTTATATAAAATAATTTGTAATGTAATGTTATTAGTCTTTAAGATTCTAAAACTTATTGTTAGGCTTTAATTTAAAGCGATTCAATAAATATATATAGTTAAATAAAAAAAAAAAAAATTCAGTAAAATGAAGTTTTGATAAATATATCATTAAAAACATTCATGTTTTATATTAAAATCAGATTTTTATTAAATGTTACTTAAAAATTAATTTTTTTAGGACGATATGGTTTTTGGAAATATTAATACAAAAAATTTATCAAGCTTTAATCTACATTTAGCCGTTGGGTACGACATATCTTTTTAATTAAATTTAATTGAAATAAAAATATTTATTTTTATTTGGATTAATAACTAAATTTACTTAAAAATACAAATTTCAAAATTGTTTAGTTTTTAATTATGTTTTTTAAAAATTAAATGACGACGTACTTCTTAGAACAATAAAAAGATTAGAATACTTTTTTGAAAAGTAGTAGTTGAAAAGTATGATACTAGAGCCACTAAAATCTGAGCTAAACTGTTTTAAATTTTTTTTTATGTTTTGCAGTAGGTGGAACTCATCAACAGCTACATTGTGATATTTTAAACCGTTAAAAACGCTTTCTAGGAATAAATGGAGATCATTTCCACCGCAGTGTAGAAACTTCATTCCAGTAATTAGAAGATAGAGCTGAGATTAGAAGGCTTAATACCTAGAAGACTAAGTTTATTTAAGCCATAACGTATGAGTATAGTATAGGTAGATGCAGGGTGGAGAAAGGGTGGCGTCACTGCGCAAGCACAGGGGGTGGGTTAGTTGTAGACTCAGTGACCAAGGTCATGAGACCACAGTTGCATTAGGATGATGGAGTCATGTGAGTAACACTTATCGAAACATATTATGAGGTTTTGGTTAGGAGGAGGAGAGAAGGATGCTAGGGGTTTTGACATCGGGAGGTGAATTATGTCACTTGATAAGA
>NC_051848.1:101127020-101136828 GCF_002237135.1 Teleopsis dalmanni
ATTTTCATACAAGGTAGTTGTTTTTGCAATTCCATAGAAAATGTTTGAAAAGGTTGGTGTAGGTAAAGATTTAGTTCAGTTTTTTGTTACATCATAGCCAGTCCACTTGGTAAACGCCGCCATGAAATTATCTATTGATGTCCTAGGAATATATCAAAGTATGTCATCAACATATTTCTACCAGGTTTGCAAGGAATATAAACTGATAATGGATTTCAATTTTCGAATCTAAGTATATTGAAGCAAGCTGTTTAATAATTGAAATGAAAGGGAGATAGTTGCTTACGCTAGAGTATCGATTGAATACTGATTTTATTTTGAAAATTATTCTCTATTTATACAAAATTGTCTTAACATATCTTAACTAAATTTACAAATAAGGTTTGAAATAATTTGTTGCCTGTTATCATTTATTTTAGTGGACTGTATTATTTTTAGTTACATTTTATTGTTGTCGCAAAGGTTCAAAACAAAAAGATACTATTTTTTCTCAGAAGAAAATCCCGGCACTTAGGATTTTCTTTTATTGTCTTTAAATACATTTTTATTATCTTAATTAGATACGGTGTCATGTGTATCATAAAATATTTAAACTACGAGTTTTTACAATATTATGCTATTTTAAATTAGGGTATTTTTCACCCGTTGTTCAGAATTAAAACAACTGAACCGTTTGAGTATTTGTAAATTACTGATTTTATTTAAAACAACGTTCTGTATTTATACAAAAATATCTTAAGATTAATTTTACATCAAGGTTATTGTTTTAATGGACTGTATTACATTTTGTTATTGTTTGTAAAAAAGGTTAAAAAAGGACGGAAGTCCCAACACTAGGGATTTTCCTCCTATTGTTTCTATAAATATATTTATTGTTATAATTAGATACGGATGCTCAAATGTTACAATGCTTGCTATATTAATATAATGTATTTTTACCCTTGTACATTATTCTGGGAATTTAGGTGATAAGGTTTTAAGCGATAATAATAAACTAAAATAATATAATATATAAAATAATTAAATATTTATAAATTTATGTTCATGATTGAACAAAGATAGACACATTAAGTTTTTCAGGGTGCGCCAAAGGGATGCTACATTTGTACTTGGATACATGTCTTTGATATCCATTGACATAAAGACATAACCTGGTAATGGTTGGTGTGAAATCAAATAACCGGTTAGATAACTCATGTTCTTCAAATTATGTTTAGACATACGATCTGATAAAGTTTCTGTCAATACATGCTGCACCAATTGATGAAGAGGATGAATGTACCAATTCAAAGGACTACAGATTGGTCGTAGTGGTTGATCTGGTTTATGTAATTTTAACATACCATACAAATATGGTAAAGTGGGATTGCAATTGGATATCATACGCTGTAAACTCAGTAGAATGGTTTTCGGGAAAGATGTTGGCTCCTTTTCATGCCATTGACAGAGAGGCCTTACTATTCTTCGGAAATGTGCTGTTAGACGATTAAATAGAGCTTGTTGATTCCCTGAGATTAACACATAAGAACCTTTTTCTAATTTTGATCTATCCATATATTCATTTTTCGTATGTAGTCAATTTTTTTCATTAAACATGTAGAATGTCCTTTGTCAGCTTGTACAATTATAAGATCTTTTTGTTTTTTAATATACTCGGATGCATATGCATACATTTGAAATAATATCTGATGAGTTCGATTCGATTTTTGGTATTTTGTCATAATTTCCAAAAACTGGGAAAAATGTTTTTGCATCTCTAAAGGACTTTGATAATCTAAGATTATACATTGTTCTTGATGTATCTCATTATAGCTATTTAAAGCCACAAAATAATCATTAATATTTGGAACCTTTATAGGACTATATTTAGGCCCAAAACTCAACAATATTTGAAGCTCTTTTGGTACTCGTCGACCACTTATATTATGAAATCCACCGGGTATCATTTTTGGATATAATGTTGTATAAAGTATATTTTGTGGCAGCTGAGTACCATAAAAATTACATAGATTTTTTTCTGTTATTTTGACTTTACACAGATCCATTGATACAACAGAAGTTTCATTAGAAGTGACTATAGCAGATGGGACTATGTTAGAAGTGGTTTCTGAAACATTTGGTAATATTGTTATGCTGGATGAATTGTTAATCTGATTGATACCTGCATTTTCTATATAGGAAAGGAAAGTTTTTTCAGATTAATTAATAAAGCCAAAAATGGTATTTAATATGCTATATATAAAGTTATATAGATATTTAATATGCTATAGAGTTATACTGATATTAGAAATATTATAAAGATTAAATTCAATATTATAACATTAGAACAAATTTTATAGCATAAATATTGCATACATAAACTGCTAGAAAAGGTGCAGCTGCGGTTCCATATGTAACTGTTGTTAATCTATATTCCATAATTTTTTCCCTTGCATTTTCTCTCCATAAAATTCTTTGATAATCTTGGTCTTCTCGTGCAATTTTTATTTGCCTGAACATTTTTTCTACATCGGCTGAAGCGACGAATTTCCATAATCGCCATTTCATTAATATATCAAATATATCCTGCTGTAATCTTGGCCCCGTCATCATTATGTCGTTCAAGCTTTTTCCATTTGTCGATTTTGCTGATGCATCGAATACTACTCTTAGTTTTGTAGTGCGACTTGATTCTCTTATCACTGCTTGATGCGGTAGGTAATATTTTCCTATTGTATTATCTTTTACTTTTTCCATATGTCCTTTCTGCTCATATTCTTGCATGAATTTTATGTATTCAGTTCTTTTCTCATTACTCATTTTTTTCTCTTGGTTTAGGAATCTTGCCATTGCTTGATTTCTAGATTCATCTAGTGTGGCATCTTTTTTTAATGGAAGTTTCACTATAAATTTTTTGTCGCCGTCTATTTTAGTGGTGTCATCATAAAATTGCATACATATTTCATCTTCTGCTGTTTTTTCATTGATTGTGTTATTTGCTTCTTCTAGTTCCCAAAACTTTTCTATGTTTTTTGTTGTAATTGTTACTTTACTTCTTTTTGCTGGTTTCTTTAATACTTTGCCTGATATTATCCATCCAAATATTGTTTCTTGGGCGATAATTCCATTAATTTTCTTGAACCCTTTCTTTATTATTTTCGGGATAATGTCACTGCCTATTATTAAGTCGATTTGTTTTGTTTTCATGAATTCAGGATCTGCTAAGTTGTAGCTTTTCCACTGATTCTTATTGTGGTCTATTGTCTTTTCTGGCAATGGTCTAATTAGCTTGTTCATGACTATAAACTCTTCTTTCATATTTATATTATTAATTTTAGATTTTATTTCCATTATGACCTTTGAATTTGCTTGCCCTACTGAAGTTTCAGCAAGCCCAGTTAATTTAATATCGGTTTTTACTTTTTGTAAACCTAAGATATTAACAGCTTCTTCTGATATCACTGATGCTTGGGATCCTTGGTCTATAAGCGCATGTAGTTCTTTATATTCTCCTCTAATTGTGTTCCCTTTAACTATTGCTGTTGGTAGTAATACTACTTCGCTTTCATCTTTTTTTGTTACTGCGATCACCTTAGTTTTTGTTGATTTATCCTTTTTTTCTTGTTGATGCTCATTATGTAGCAAGGTATGATGATCTCTACTATTACATATCTTACATGTGTACTTTGATATGCATTTGTCTTGATTTTTATGGCTCAGGCAAATTTTACACGTGTCGTTAGCGTTTAGAAATGCTCTTTTATTGCTGATAGGCAATGAACTAAATGATGAGCAGCTGTATATTTTGTACCCCTGTTTTCTACAAAATGAACAGTTAAAGTTTATAGATGTATTTATTTGCTGATTTACTGGTAATCGTCTTTCAAAATTTGACATTGCTGAAAATTTTCTGCTGTCGTTTGTTGTATGTCCCGCCTTATTACAGTACGCACATATTTTCTTCGGATAATTTATCTTTCTATCGTCTGTTTCTTTATTTTTCATAGCATCTAGCGCTTGAAATTGATGTTCTAAAAATGTTTGTACCTCATCTAAGTTTTGTAAGCTTTCTTAATAATATTCGTGCTATTAAAGGTTCTGCATTATTAAGGTCGATACCCATTCCTTTTATTGTATTAATGCATTCGTTTGTTGTGTCTGTTAGCTGCCTTATACTTTTAGCATCCCCTACCGTTGTAGATGGTTGGTCGAGTAATTGATCTACCTGTGTTCTAAATAACCACCTTCTGTTATTGTATCTTTTTTGTAGCATTTCCCAGGCTGTTTTATAATTAGCCTCAGATACATTCATATGCTGGATTAATCTGCCAGCTTCACCTTTTACTACTGCCTTTAATCTATACATTTTTTCGGAATCTGGTATATCTCTTATATGTATAGCTTCATGAAACAAATTAGAAAATGTGTTCCACTCTTTTACATCTCCGTAGAACGTCGGCATCTTGAATGGTTCTAGCTTTACCGGCTCTAATTCATTTTTTACCACTAGTTCTGCTTTTTTTTTACTTTCATTTAATTGATAAAGTTTTTTATTTAGTTGGGTATTGATCTGTTTATATGTTGTTCTGCCATTTTTACTTATTTCCAGTGTGTCATTATATATAATCTCTATAATTTTTTGTTATTTTTTTAATTCTTCTATTCGCCAATCTGGTACTTGAAGTTCGTTGTTGTAATGAATTTCTAACATTGCATCTAAATCTTCTTGCAAGTCTTCAATCAGCCTCATTAACCTGGTTTCTAATTTACTGATTTTTTGAACCTGTTTTTTAGTGTCAACTATAGTTATATCATTGTCTTCTGATATTTATCCGCTTCACTTTCTTCTTTGTTGACTTTTTCCGTTGTTTCAGTGGTATTATCGGTTTCTAACATCTTTTTATAATACTTTTGGATTGTATCGAACCAACATTCTTTAAGGTACTCATCTGTTTCTGCGCCTTCTTTTAGTAGTTCTTCGTGGTTTACCTGAAATTTTTTCCAGTTGTTTTCCACTTTTTCTATTTTATCGGCTGTCTTACGTAGTCCCTTTTCTTTAATTTTTTCTACTGCAGTTATTATTTCTTCTCCTAGCTTTTTTTGCGCTTCATAAAGCTTTAGTTTTTGTGCCATATTTGTTGTTTTTTTTTTATATATAAAATCTTCTTTTTCGAGTATTTTAATTTTTTTTTTTTTTATTTCTATTATTATTTATTACAATGTTTCTATGATTTTCTATTTCCTTTTCTAATATTAGTATCCTTTTGTTTATTTCTTCCACTCTTTTGTTAGGTGGGTTTGTTTGTACTCTCTTCTCAAATTGGCTCTTTCTTTTCTCCTCTAACCACCTCTAACTTTTGGTTTTTTTACCGCCGGAATTCTAGTAGCAGCTTCTTCCTTTTTCCTTTGCTGCCTGGCCTGATATTCTTCTATTGTCAGCTTTTTTGGCCCACTGGTATTCATCCGCTGAATGGTTGTAAATGGATGGTTGTAAGGCATCCACTAGATACTGCCGCTGAATTTAGCTGCCGCTGTTTCTTAGCTGCCGCTGTCTTCTTGGCTGCCGTTGTGTCGTAGCTGCCGCTGTCTTCTTGGCTGCCGCTGTGTCGTAGCTGCCGCTGTCTTCTTGGCTGCCGCTGTTCCTTAGCTGCCGCTTTCTATTAGTAAAAGGTCACTGCCGCTGTTACTCCCGTTGGATTGACCCTATTTCTACCTAATATTACAATTTTTAAATCCTATTGGTGTCTATAGCGATTAACGCCTCCGACCCTGATCAGAATGTGTTAGTAAAACGCCGCTCCGACCTTACAATTTCTCTAACTAAATGTATATTTTTTTTTTTTCTGCCGCTGCCCTTCAATGATGCACGGCTTCCTTCGCTGCAGCACTTCGGCCACTAAGCGCCGGGAGGATACCAAACAAACAAATTTTCTGTCTGCTTTTTTTTTTGTTGAAATATTTCTTCTTCTTGAAGGAATATTCCGCACCAATATAAAGTTTTGGTGATTTTTTTTTTAATATCCTTAGGTCTCTTACCACAGGTGAGGGAAAACGCTAAGGCTCGAAGGACCAAATGTTCAGAATTAAAACAACTGAACCGTTTGAGTATTTGTAAATTACTGATTTTATTTAAAACAACGTTCTGTATTTATACAAAAATATCTTAAGATTAATTTTACATCAAGGTTATTATTTTATTGGACTGTATTACATTTTGTTATTGTTTGTAAAAAAGGTTAAAAAAGGACGGAAGTCCCAACACTAGGGATTTTCCTCCTATTGTTTCTATAAATATATTTATTGTTATAATTAGATACGGATGCTCAAATGTTACAATGCTTGCTATATTAATATAATGTATTTTTACCCTTGTACATTATTCTGGGAATTTAGGTGATAAGGTTTTAAGCGATAATAATAAACTAAAATAATATAATATATAAAATAATTAAAATATTTATAAATTTATGTTCATGATTGAACACTACTACGGAACAACACGCTACGCAAATGATACAATAAGGCAGTTCTTTTTGGATTCTTATTACCATATGTAGTATAATGGACTATACGATGAGATGCGGTAGGTTTCAAATACAGCGATATTAAGAATTGAGTAGGTGTACGGGATATGTTATAGTCCAGATAGGATATGGTCGGATAACCCTGACAGCTATCATTTAAAGATTCGTCTTCATGAGTCACCTCATAACCAGTCCAACGAGAGAAAGCTGACACAAAATCCAATACAGAAGCCTTAGGTATATAGACCAGCACATCATCAACGAATTTCCACCAGGCTTTAACATGGTGAGCAGCAAAAATGAGGTTGTAACATATTTCCAACCTGGAATCGAGAAACAATGTAGCCAGCAGACCAGAAGCAGAGCCGCCTTGGGGCAGACCCTCAAGTTGCTGGTACCAAACGGAGTTGAAAGAGAAATAATTAGCCTGATGTAGGATATAATCCAACAATTTCCTTAACAGATCCATACTTATAGGACAACGATCCTGAAACCAGTCGAAAGACATTAAATTTTCTAGGACCTGCCATAAAGGCGCCAAAGGGGTCTTAGGGTACATTTCTTTTATGTCTAAGGTTATAAACACATAATTAGGAATAGGGCTTAGATCCAAGAGATGAGTAGACAGCCTATCCCCCAAAATTTTTGTTAGAAAATGAGTGCATAGTTTATGCAAAGGGCCAATGTACCAATCAATAGGGCTGCAAATCGGACGAATGGGAAAATCTGGTTTATGGGTCTTTATACAACCATACAAATAAGAAATCTGAGGCGGGCCCTGTAATTTAACAAGTAAATCTTTGTGTATGTTGGAGGGATAAATGGAAGGATTCAAATCATACAAATGACGCGAAGGTAAAACCACCCTCTTATACAAAGCAAGCAAACGCTTCAACAATATATCTTTATCACCAGTGAACTCGATACAAGCACCGGAAGACAAATAGGAGGCGAGCCAAGTGTCCATCTTCGAAATACAATCGGAACGAAACATCAATATAGTTGTCTAACCTTTATCAGCCTGAACCATAATTAAATCATCATGTTTCTTCAAGAAAGCCAGTGTTACCTGGTATATATGGGACAGCATCCTATGATGCAAAGATGGAATCTGGTGCTTTAACATGGCATCCACAAACAAAGAATAATGTGACTCTAACTCAACCCGATCATACATGCTTAATAGCATTCCATGCTCAACATAGCCAACGTAATATCGCTCCAAGGCCACCATATAGGAAGAAATGTCAGGAACGGTAGGAGGTGAATATTTAGGACCGAACCTTAAAAGTATCTGTACCTCATGGGGAACTGATAAACCACTTAAATTCAAGAAACCACCAAACACCACTTCGGGATATATTAGACGAAATTGCTCAAGTATGGGTACATTACACTGAAAAAAAAAAGTTGTAATATCAACAATTTTGACTTTTGTTTCAAGTATTTTTCTGAGTCATATTGTACCCAACAATGTCTAGCAGTTCTCACAACAATGTAAACATTTTTGACGAAATTGTTACCATAACAAGTTTATTATTTAAGATAACAATTAATCGTTTTTGACTAAATAACAATTTATTTGTCATTTCAAGAATTTTAACTTTTGTTTTTACAGTAAAAATTTGTTAATTCTACTAAATAAATTGTCGTCGTAATATGTTACGTTAAATTAAGATACTAAATCAAAAATAAGATATAACACAGTAGTTGTATGTATAAATGTTTTATTTTGTTAATACCTAAAGAATTGTACACAGATTTAATTTATATTAGATAATTTATTACATAAGATACATTGGGTATTAGATAATAGATAAGAAATTTCTTACTCTTAAGCAAATTAATTTAAAATCTTAACATAACCTCTCCATTATTTAATGTACATTGTTTAATAGGATAAGAAACTTCACTAATTAATTTAATATAATAACAATTACATTTGTTTAAAAATTTGTAGGATTGAAATTTATTTGAAAAAACAGTATTAATTTCTTGACCTATCACATAAAAGTCATTAGTCGATTCATAAAATATTGTTATTATAATACATATAATATTGTTCCATCGTACGTAACTACCTTTTTCATATATTATACCCTTGTAAGATAAGCCATTTACTTCATACCCAATAGTAAAGTTTGTGCATAAGTTTGTATAAAAATTGAACTGAGTTAGATCAACTAGTGCAACTTCTTTAAGATCAGATATATCCTTTTGAAAGAAATTATTTTCTAATGTATTTGATGCAAATGTAAGGGAATGCTTTATAGCTAATGTGTATGGAATGTTTTTCCTTGAAGTAATAACATTTGCATATTTTTTGAAAAATGCGTGCTTTCCTTCAAATCTAAAACACCACAAATGCCTGAGTGGACCCACGGATTTTATTGCAGAAATATAATGAACCATGAAGTGATATTTCGGTTATAATTTTTCACCAAAATATTCAACAAAAAATTTGTTATGTTTAGCGATCAAAAGCTGTAATTTTTTTAAAATTGCTTCGTCAAATTCTTCTAATAAAACGATGTCTACAATTTCCACGAAAGTTACTAAAAACTCATATACAATATCCGATTCATCAATTAAATCTCCAATTATTAATAGGACACAATGCAAGAAAAGTTTCATTTCAGATGCATTCATTTTTATATTACAATTTTTTAGTTGCATTTTTGTAAATGGTGGACTTATATTTCTCGTGTTTGTAGGCCCATATTCAAACATTTGTTTCCTATAATTAAAAGATTCCAAAGTAAAAAACTTCTTTTCGTATATGAAATAATTTAAGATTTTATGTATATTATATTTTGCGACTCCAAGAAATATATCGTGCATAATATCGCACATTTTGTTGTCAGTAACATGAAAGAAGGGAACTGTATTCCATATAGAGTCTTCTCTAACGGCAGATATTTCTTCCCCATTCATTTGAAGGTTTTCTATTTCTGATTTATACCTGCTTTTATTGCGAATATTTTCTTCAATTTCGACAAATGTTGTTTGACAGTGTTCTTTTGAAGCTGAACAAAATCTACAAAAATATTTACTATTAAAACCTGAATTAAAACCTAAAACTTCGTTTAAACCTAAGTTATCCCCTAAAATTTGACCTATACAAAAGTAAATAGTGGTAATGGTTCCATCTATGCTAATGTCAATTCCATTTGTACTTAGATCTTTAATGGCATCAATAAGGTATTTGAGAGTTTGGTGATTACCAAAGTGTGATAAATCTTTTGCGTTAACAAAACCCGCAACAAAAATGGTGCTTTGATGAGATAACTGGTTTTGTGGAATTA
>NC_051848.1:101136928-101164540 GCF_002237135.1 Teleopsis dalmanni
ACAGAGGTAATCATTAAAAGTAAGACCATTGGGAATATTTGTTCATGCTGATTTCATTTAATTTCTTCCTTTTGTATATATATTATTGAATTTTTTTATAAATAAATAGTTCTGAAAACTGAAATCACCATCTTTTACCATTGGAGCGTTGTCTGGTAAATATTTTCCTGGCGTGAATTCTGCATTCGGCATTTTTGATGTGATTTTTGGTAACACTATTGCTTCGATATGACAGCTCTTATTCCTAACATGTATAAATTGAATTTCTAATGAGCATTTGGCTACAACGCTTGTTGTTTGCCCATTGATAACTTTTACATTAGTTTGATAATTGGTTAATGGTGCTCTGTTTAATCTTGCTAATTGTTTTGTTATTATACAAGATTGTGATCCTTGATCGAGAAGCGCTCGTATCGGATTGAGTTGTTTTGTAGTCCTTATAATTACCATTGCTGTTGCTAGTAAAACAGTTTTTTCCTTTTGGATGTTGTACGACGCTGCCACTTCGGTCTCCGTGGTGTTCTTCAATGTTGGCATCCTCTGTTTATTTATGTTATTTGTGAATGTTGGTTTGCCTTGAACTTGTTCTTGCATAAGTTGATGGTGTTTTTTATCGCAAATTGTACATCTTTTTTTTATTCAAGCACAATTTACTAAGGCAATTAAAACATAATTTAGTGCTCATAATCTTTTCACGATATTCCGGCACCTTCATATTCAGAAACTTTGAACATCGAATTATGGTAATTGATGGTTACCATTACACACCAAACATAGCGTATGTATTGTAGTTACATGCGTTTTTGCATTTACAACTGTTGGTCGAAAATTATTCTCATTTTCGCGATTTGTGTCATGAGTTGTCTCCAATCCTCTAACTCTGCTCTCAATAAACTCGTATAAGCTGCTCAATTTTGGTGTTTGTGTTGATGCTCCTCTTGAATGTTGGTATAATTTTCTGAATTCACCATTTAATTTTGGAAGCCGTATCTATATTATTACTGGATCTCAACTTGACGTGTCCACATTTAAATTACGTATACAATAAAACACTTCTCTAAAATCACCCATTAATGTTTTTAAATCCTGTGCATTTTCGTTTCTTATTGCTCTGAGCGACAATAACTTATTAATAATGAATGATTAATAAGGAATGATGCTGACTACGATCCCTGAGGAGCCATTTGCTACCATCACAGCCGATTTTATGGGATCACTACCGCGATCGAAAAATGGAAATACAATGCTGCTGGTGATACTAGATAAATTTTCGAAATGAACGGAGTTGATAACCATACGTCGAGCGACATCCGACAATGTGATCAAAGCGTTGAGAGAAAGAATATAAGCCAATTCATTAGTAATGTTTTCAAGCAGTGGTTGGTAAAGATGGGTATTACACACAGAACCACAGCATCGTACATGCCACAGGAGAATCCTACTGAGCGTGCGAACCGAACTATTAAGACACTGATGTCACAAACGGCACGCGACGAACATCGTACGTGGGTCGAGATGCTGCTGGAAATCACTTTAGCCATTAACACTGCGAAATCGGATTCAACAAATTACACTCCAGCCTATCTAGTGCAATGGCGATTGTTGAGACTCCCCGCCAACTTGTTCGTCGAATGCACCCCAGGAACAGGAAATCTGCAAGTAACCCCTGCAGTGAAAGCCGAGAAACTACAACGCGTGTTCAAAATCAACCAACACAATCTACAACAAGTCGCAACAAATCAGGCGAAGTATTATAACTTGCGTCGTCGGAATTGGAGGCCGTGGATAAATCAATTAGTGTGGGTTAGACAACATTCCCTCTCAAATGCCAAAAACTATTTTTCAGCGAAACTTGCACCAAAATTCGACGGTCCATTCAAAGTACAAAAATTTATATCGCCAGTGTTAGTAAAGCTTAGCGCAGAAAATACAGCAACATTAACGAAGGCGCATATTGCCGACCTTAGGGTGCACTATGGTTGTCCTTAAAATATAAAGGACATTAACACTTATGTACCGGCAAAGTAACTGCAACATAAAACAAATACCCGCTATCTATTCAAGTATTTAAAGAACGTGTGCCATGAGGAAGTTCTCAGTAGTCGTTTGAACTAACAACGAAATTTGAAATTTCCGCGGAAAAGTTTCGCACAAGAATGATCGAAATAAACAACAGTAGAACAAAATGTCAATACTTGCCGAAGCCTGCAGCAATCAATAACAACTCCAAGAATATGTTGAAGCAAAGTACAAAAAAATCGTCAAGCGTAAGGTGGGTCCAAGTGACTCCAGCCAGCACCAACATCCAATAGCTGAAAATAGTCAAGCGTTTCCAGGTATTACTTCAAGTGACAGGAATCAAGCATCTACGGCTCAAGGGAGGAGGTTAAAAATAAGAGCGTAGTAATCACAGCAGCGGAACCTTCGGCAAAAGGAATAGGTAATTATGTCGCTAATACAAAAAATCCAACGTGTTACGTTACGTCACTAATGGCAGGAACAATATCGACAGAACCCAGTTCCAGTGAATCCTGCATAACTCACGCAATGGAACAAGAGGATGTGATTGATCTCGACTACGACTGACAACAAATGGAGCTGGAGGAGAATGAGATCGCACGCCCCAAACAAAAAAGGGTTTGCATCACTTGGCCGGCGGAGCTGGAATCGACTATACGCGACGCACTTACTTAACATATAAAAGTTAAACGAATTACCTACCGTCGAACGTTCAACAATGTACTGTATCTGGTGCGAATTTACCGTCAAGATCTCGTGACTGTCCATAGTCTCCACAAACCGTAAGAAGGAGAGGAATGTACATAAATAAACACTCTACACCTCATTAATTTTTTTATATCCAAAATTGTTGTTATAAAGTCTCTGTTATATATGAATAAAATTGAGAAAATATATTTTATGAGAAATATCTGATACGTATCTTAATGGTCTTGTTTTTAATAAATTAACCCACGTTGGAATTTAATATTTCTGTTGTACAGATTTCCAACAACAATTACCCAGACTACCCACAACTGCAACACGTGAAGTAGTCTGAAGTTAGGAAAATTAAAATTAACATTAAATTGGTAAAATCATAAATACACACCTTCTGGATTTACCACAGCTACTTTAATGTACTTATAAATTATTTACTTGCACATTATTTTTTATAAATCAATAAACGACGTTAAAAATTACAAATACCGGTGCTGGTTATAAAGTCAAAACCAAATAGACAAACGTCAGAATCATCAAGAGAATTCGCCGCAAAGAGACGATCAGAACCACCACCAAACAATAGAAAAAACACTGTAAGTGAGCTACATGAAAAGCTCGTCTGATCAGTATAAAAGGCGACGCGTTTCGTTAAGAGGCACTGAGTCTTGAATGATCACTGAGTGGCATTATATGTCAACCAATAAAATAATATAATAAATATTATCTGACACGAAGGCGGTGGTAAGTCGTAGTGTATAACATAATACAAAATATATATATAATAAATTACGAGCATAAGGCGGTTTTAAGTCAACGCGCTTGGACACCATTATATGTATATTCAATATATCAAGCGTATATTCTTTTACTTTCTTTCCCAAACAGGTGAACACAGAAACAAGGTGAACCAAGCCAATTACAAGTTTAGACTAAAGACCATTTGCAATTTCACAGAGGTAATCATTAAAAGTAAGACCATTGGGAATTTTTGTTCATGCTGATTTCATTTAATTTCTTTCTTTTGTATATATATTATTGATTTTTTTTATAAATAAATAGTTCTGAAAACTGAAATCACCATCTTTTATTTGAGAAGTCCCGTCCTTGTAAATACAAATTTATTGTAACGACTCCTGGAAAGAGGCTGAGGATACCCCGGTAAAGAAAATAACGAAACGGAAAATTCGTGTCGTTACAACCTAACGTTTCTCGATCATTTTTTAGCAGTAACCTAACGATGTATCGTCCTGTTTTATGACGGGTGCAAGTTGAATCATAATGTCTCTCACAACGCCTTTCTTCTACTGTCCTTAAGTCTGCATTAGGAATTTCCTCTAATTCCTAAAACCGTTTTAATTACTCGTCACTATTGCTGCAAGCCATGGTGCATAACGTTATTTTGTTTGTGATTGTACGCTCTGCATCTAAAGGTCCTGATAATATCCATCCAAATAGTGTGTTTTGAACCATTGGAGAGTTGTCTGGTAAATATTTTCCTGGCGTGAATTCTGCATTCGGCATTTTTGATGTGATTTTTGGTAACACTATTGCTTCTATATGACAGCTCCTATTCTTATCATGTATAGATTGAATTTCTAATGAGCATTTGGCTACAACGCTTGTTGTTTGCCCATTGATAGCTTTTACATGAGTTTGATAATTGGTCAATGGTGCTCTGATTGATCTTGCTAATTGTTCTGTTATTATACAAGATTGTGATCCTTGATCAAGAAGCGCTCGTATCGGATTGAGTTGTTTTGTAGTCCTTATAATTACCATTGCTGTTGCTAGTAATACAGTTTTTTCCTTTTGGATGTTGTACGACGCTGCCACTTCGGTCTCCGTGGTGTTCTTCAATGTTGGCATCCTCTGTTTATTTATGTTATTTGTGAATGTTGGTTTGCCTTGAACTTGTTCTTGCATAAGTTGATGGTGTTTTTTATCGCAAATTGTACATCTTTTTTTTATTCAAGCACAATTTACTAAAATGCCCACTCTGAAGGCAATTAAAACATAATTTAGTGCTCATAATCTTTTCACGATATTCCGGCACCTTCATATTCAGAAACTTTGAATATCGAATTATGGTAATTGATGGTTACCATTACACACCAAACATAGCGTATGTATTGTAGTTACATGCGTTTTTGTATTTACAGCTGTTGATCGAAAGTTATTCTCATTTTCACGATTTGTGTCATGAGTTGTCTCCAATCCTCTAACTCTGCTCTCAATAAACTCGTATAAGCTGCTCAATTTTGGTGTTTGTGTTGATGCTCCTCTTGAATGTTGGTATAATTTTCTGAATTTACCATTTAATTTTGGAAGCCGTATCTATATTATTACTGGATCTCAACTTGACGTGTCCACATTTAAATTACGTATACAATAAAACACTTCTCTAAAATCACCCTTTTATGTTTTTAAATCCTGTGCATTTTCGTTTCTTATTGCTCTGAGCGACAATAACTTATTAATAATGAATGATTAATAAGGAATGATGCTGACTACGATCCCTGAGGAGCCATTTGCTACCATCACAGCCGATTTTATGGGATCACTACCGCGATCGAAAAATGGAAATCCAATGCTGCTGGTGATACTAGATAAATTTTCGAAATGAACGGAGTTGATAACCATACGTCGAGCGACATCCGACAATGTGATCAAAGCGTTGAGAGAAAGAATATAAGCCAATTCATTAGTAATGTTTTCAAGCAGTGGTTGGTAAAGATGGGTATTACACACAGAACCACAGCATCGTACATGCCACAGGAGAATCCTACTGAGCGTGCGAACCGAACTATTAAGACACTGATGTCACAAACGGCATGCGACGAACATCGTACGTGGGTCGAGATGCTGCTGGAAATCACTTTAGCCATTAACACTGCGAAATCGGATTCAACAAATTACACTCCAGCCTATCTAGTGCAATGGCGAGTGTTGAGACTCCCCGCCAACTTGTTCGTCGAATGCACCCCAGGAGCAGGAAATCTGCAAGTAACCCCTGTAGTGAAAGCCGAGAAACTACAACGTGTGTTCAAAATCGTCCAACACAATCTACAACAAGTCGCAACAAATCAGGCGAAGTATTATAACTTGCGTCGTCGGAATTGGAGGCCGTGGATAAATCAATTAGTGTGGGTTAGACAACATTCCCTCTCAAAGGCCAAAAACTATTTTTCAGCGAAACTTGCACCAAAATTCGACGGTCCATTCAAAGTACAAAAATTTATATCGCCAGTGTTAGTAGAGCTTAGCGCAGAAAATACAGCAACATTAACTAAGGCGCATATTGCCGACCTTAGGGTGCACTATGGTTGTCCTTAAAATATAAAGGACATTAACACTTATGTACCGGCAAAGTAACTGCAACATAAAACAAATACCCGCTATCTATTCAAGTATTTAAAGAACGTGTGCCATGAGGAAGTTCTCAGTAGTCGTTTGAACTAACAACGAAATTTGAAATTTCCGCGGAAAAGTTTCGCACAAGAATGATCGAAATAAACAACAGTAGAACAAAATGTCAATACTTGCCGAAGCCTGCAGCAATCAATAAAAACTCCAAGAATATGTTGAAGCAAAGTACAAAAAAATCGTCAAGCGTAAGGTGGGTCCAAGTGACTCCAGCCAGCACCAACATCCAATAGCTGAAAATAGTCAAGCGATTCCAGGTATTACTTCAAGTGACAGGAATCAAGCATCTACGGCTCAAGGGAGGAGGTTAAAAATAAGAGCGTAGTAATCACAGCAGCGGAACCTTCTGCAAAAGGAATAGGTAATTATGTCGCTAATACAAAAAATCCAACGTGTTACGTTACGTCACTAATGGCAGGAACAATATCGACAGAACCCAGTTCCAGTGAATCCTGCATAACTCACGCAATGGAACAAGAGGATGTGATTGATCTCGATTACGACTGACAACAAATGGAGCTGGAGGAGAATGAGATCGCATGCCCCAAACAAAAAAGGGTTTGCATCACTTGGCCGGCGGAGCTGGAATCGACTATACGCGACGCACTTACTTAACATATAAAAGTTAAACGAATTACCTACCGTCGAACGTTCAACAATATACTGTATCTGGTGCGAATTTACCGTCAAGATCTCGTGACTGTCCATAGTCTCCACAAACCGTAAGAAGGAGAGGAATGTACATAAATAAACACTTTACACCTCATTAATTTTTTTATATCCAAAATTGTTGTTATGAAGTCTCTGTTATATATGAATAAAATTGAGAAAATATATTTTATGAGAAATATCTGATACGTATCTTAATGGTCTTGTTTTTAATAAATTAACCCACGTTGGAATTTAATATTTCTGTTGTATAGATTTCCAACAACAATTACCCAGACTACCCACAACTGCAACACGTGAAGTAGTCTGAAGTTAGGAAAATTAAAATTAACATTAAATTGGTAAAATCATAAATACACACCTTCTGGATTTACCACAGCTACTTTAATGTACTTATAAATTATTTACTTGCACATTATTTTTTATAAATCAATAAACGACGTTAAAAATTACAAATACCGGTGCTGGTTATAAAGTCAAAACCAAATAGACAAACGTCAGGATCATCAAGAGAATTCGCCGCAAAGAGACGATCAGAACCACCACCAAACAATAGAAAAAACACTGTAAGTGAGCTACATGAAAAGCTCGTCTGATCAGTATAAAAGGCGACACGTTTCGTTAAGAGGCAGTGAGTCTTGAATGATCACTGAGTGGCATTATATGTCAACCAATAAAATAATATAATAAATATTATCTGACACGAAGGCGGTGGTAAGTCGTAGTGTATAACATATATATAATAAATTACGAGCATAAGGCGGTTTTAAGTCAACGCGCTTGGACACCATTATATGTATATTCAATATATCAAGCGTATATTCTTTTACTTTCTTTCCCAAACAGGTGAACACAGAAACAAGGTGAACCAAGCCAACTACAAGTTTAGACTAAAGACCATTTGCAATTTCACAGAGGTAATCATTAAAAGTAAGACCATTGGGAATTTTTGTTCATGCTGATTTCATTTAATTTCTTTCTTTTGTATATATATTATTGATTTTTTTTATAAATAAATAGTTCTGAAAACTGAAATCACCATCTTTTATTTGAGAAGTCCCGTCCTTGTAAATACAAATTTATTGTAACGACTCCTGGAAAGAGGCTGAGGATACCCCGGTAAAGAAAATAACGAAACGGAAAATTCGTGTCGTTACAACCTAACGTTTCTCGATCATTTTTTAGCAGTAACCTAACGATGTATCGTCCTGTTTTATGACGGGTGCAAGTTGAATCATAATGTCTCTCACAACGCCTTTCTTCTACTGTCCTTAAGTCTGCATTAGGAATTTCCTCTAATTCCTAAAACCGTTTTAATTACTCGTCACTATTGCTGCAAGCCATGGTGCATAACGTTATTTTGTTTGTGATTGTACGCTCTGCATCTAAAGGTCCTGATAATATCCATCCAAATAGTGTGTTTTGAACCATTGGAGAGTTGTCTGGTAAATATTTTCCTGGCGTGAATTCTGCATTCGGCATTTTTTATGTGATTTTTGGTAACACTATTGCTTCTATATGACAGCTCTTATTCTTATCATGTATAGATTGAATTTCTAATGAGCATTTGGCTACAACGCTTGTTGTTTGCCCATTGGTAGCTTTTACATGAGTTTGATAATTGGTCAATGGTGCTCTGATTGATCTTGCTAATTGTTCTGTTATTATACAAGATTGTGATCCTTGATCAAGAAGCGCTCGTATCGGATTGATTTGTTTTGTAGTCCTTATAATTACCATTGCTGTTGCTAGTAATACAGTTTTTTCCTTTTGGATGTTGTACGACGCTGCCACTTCGGTCTCCGTGGTGTTCTTCAATGTTGGCATCCTCTGTTTATTTATGTTATTTGTGAATGTTGGTTTGCCTTGAACTTGTTCTTGCATAAGTTGATGGTGTTTTTTATCGCAAATTGTACATCTTTTTTTTATTCAAGCACAATTTACTAAGGCAATTAAAACATAATTTAGTGCTCATAATCTTTTCACGATATTCCGGCACCTTCATATTCAGAAACTTTGAACATTGAATTATGGTAATTGATGGTTACCATTACACACCAAACATAGCATATGTATTGTAGTTACATGCGTTTTTGCATTTACAGCTGTTGGTCGAAAATTATTCTCATTTTCGCGATTTGTGTCATGAGTTGTCTCTAATCCTCTAACTCTGCTCTCAATAAACTCGTATAAGCTGCTCAATTTTGGTGTTTGTGTTGATGCTCCTCTTGAATGTTGGTATAATTTTCTGAATTCACCATTTAATTTTGGAAGCTGGATCTCAACTTGACGTGTCCACATTTAAATCACGTATACAATAAAACACTTCTCTAAAATCACCCATTAATGTTTTTAAATCCTGTGCATTTTCGTTTCTTATTGCTCTGAGCGACAATAACTTATTAATAATGAATGATCAATAAGGAATGATGCTGACTACGATCCCTGAGGAGCCATTTGCTACCATCACAGCCGATTTTATAGGATCACTACCGCGATCGAAAAATGGAAATACAATGCTGCTGGTGATATTAGATAAATTTTCGAAATGAACGGAGTTGATACCCACATGTCTAGCGACATCCGACAATGTGATCAAAGCATTGAGAGAAAGAATATTAGCCAATTCATTAGTAATGTTTTCAAGCAGTGGTTGGTAAAGATGGGTATTACACACAGAACCACAGCATCGTACATGCCACAGGAGAATCCTACTGAGCGTGCGAACCGAACTATTAAGACACTGATGTCACAAACGGCACGCGACGAACGTCGTACGTGGGACGAGATGCTGCTGGAAATCACTTTAGCCATTAACACTGCGAAATCGGATTCAACAAATTACACTCCAGCCTATCTAGTGCAATGGCGAGTGTTGAGACTCCCCGCCAACTTGTTCGTCGAATGCACCCCAGGAACAGGAAATCTGCAAGTAATCCCTGTAGTGAAAGCCGAGAAACTACAACGTGTGTTCAAAATCGTCCAACACAATCTACAACAAGTCGCAACAAATCAGGCGAAGTATTATAACTTGCGTCGTCGGAATTGGAGGCCGTGGATAAATCAATTAGTGTGGGTTAGACAACATTCCCTCTCAAATGCCAAAAACTATTTTTCAGCGAAACTTGCACCAAAATTCGACGGTCCATTCAAAGTACAAAAATTTATATTGCCAGTGTTAGTAGAGCTTAGCGCAGAAAATACAGCAACATTAACTAAGGCGCATATTGCCGACCTTAGGGTGCACTATGGTTGTCCTTAAAATATAAAGGACATTAACACTTATGTACCGGCAAAGTAACTGCGACATAAAACAAATACCCGCTATCTATTCAAGTATTTAAAGAACGTGTGCCATGAGGAAGTTCTCAGTAGTCGTTTGAACTAACAACGAAATTTGAAATTTCCGCGGAAAAGTTTCGCACAAGAATGATCGAAATAAACAACAGTAGAACAAAATGTCAATACTTGCCGAAGCCTGCAGCAATCAATAAAAACTCCAAGAATATGTTGAAGCAAAGTACAAAAAAATCGTCAAGCGTAAGGTGGGTCCAAGTGACTCCAGCCAGCACCAACATCCAATAGCTGAAAATAGTCAAGCGATTCCAGGTATTACTTCAAGTGACAGGAATCAAGCATCTACGGCTCAAGGGAGGAGGTTAAAAATAAGAGCGTAGTAATCACAGCAGCGGAACCTTCGGCAAAAGGAATAGGTAATTATGTCGCTAATACAAAAAATCCAACGTGTTACGTTACGTCACTAATGGCAGGAACAATATCGACAGAACCCAGTTCCAGTGAATCCTGCATAACTCACGCAATGGAACAAGAGGATGTGATTGATCTCGACTACGACTGACAACAAATGGAGCTGGAGGAGAATGAGATCGCACGCCCCAAACAAAAAAGGGTTTGCATCACTTGGCCGGCGGAGCTGGAATCGACTATACGCGACGCACTTACTTAACATATAAAAGTTAAACGAATTACCTACCGTCGAACGTTCAACAATGTACTGTATCTGGTGCGAATTTACCGTCAAGATCTCGTGACTGTCCATAGTCTCCACAAACCGTAAGAAGGAGAGGAATGTACATAAATAAACACTCTACACCTCATTAATTTTTTTATATCCAAAATTGTTGTTATGAAGTCTCTGTTATATATGAATAAAATTGAGAAAATATATTTTATGAGAAATATCTGATACGTATCTTAATGGTCTTGTTTTTAATAAATTAACCCACGTTGGAATTTAATATTTCTGTTGTACAGATTTCCAACAACAATTACCCAGACTACCCACAACTGCAACACGTGAAGTAGTCTGAAGTTAGGAAAATTAAAATTAACATTAAATTGGTAAAATCATAAATACACACCTTCTGGATTTACCACAGCTACTTTAATGTACTTATAAATTATTTACTTGCACATTATTTTTTATAAATCAATAAACGACGTTAAAAATTACAAATACCGGTGCTGGTTATAAAGTCAAAACCAAATAGACAAACGTCAGGATCATCAAGAGAATTCGCCGCAAAGAGACGATCAGAACCACCACCAAACAATAGAAAAAACACTGTAAGTGAGCTACATGAAAAGCTCGTCTGATCAGTATAAAAGGCGACACGTTTCGTTAAGAGGCAGTGAGTCTTGAATGATCACTGAGTGGCATTATATGTCAACCAATAAAATAATATAATAAATATTATCTGACACGAAGGCGGTGGTAAGTCGTAGTGTATAACATATATATAATAAATTACGAGCATAAGGCGGTTTTAAGTCAACGCGCTTGGACACCATTATATGTATATTCAATATATCAAGCGTATATTCTTTTACTTTCTTTCCCAAACAGGTGAACACAGAAACAAGGTGAACCAAGCCAACTACAAGTTTAGACTAAAGACCATTTGCAATTTCACAGAGGTAATCATTAAAAGTAAGACCATTGGGAATTTTTGTTCATGCTGATTTCATTTAATTTCTTTCTTTTGTATATATATTATTGATTTTTTTTATAAATAAATAGTTCTGAAAACTGAAATCACCATCTTTTATTTGAGAAGTCCCGTCCTTGTAAATACAAATTTATTGTAACGACTCCTGGAAAGAGGCTGAGGATACCCCGGTAAAGAAAATAACGAAACGGAAAATTCGTGTCGTTACAACCTAACGTTTCTCGATCATTTTTTAGCAGTAACCTAACGATGTATCGTCCTGTTTTATGACGGGTGCAAGTTGAATCATAATGTCTCTCACAACGCCTTTCTTCTACTGTCCTTAAGTCTGCATTAGGAATTTCCTCTAATTCCTAAAACCGTTTTAATTACTCGTCACTATTGCTGCAAGCCATGGTGCATAACGTTATTTTGTTTGTGATTGTACGCTCTGCATCTAAAGGTCCTGATAATATCCATCCAAATAGTGTGTTTTGAACCATTGGAGAGTTGTCTGGTAAATATTTTCCTGGCGTGAATTCTGCATTCGGCATTTTTTATGTGATTTTTGGTAACACTATTGCTTCTATATGACAGCTCTTATTCTTATCATGTATAGATTGAATTTCTAATGAGCATTTGGCTACAACGCTTGTTGTTTGCCCATTGGTAGCTTTTACATGAGTTTGATAATTGGTCAATGGTGCTCTGATTGATCTTGCTAATTGTTCTGTTATTATACAAGATTGTGATCCTTGATCAAGAAGCGCTCGTATCGGATTGAGTTGTTTTGTAGTCCTTATAATTACCATTGCTGTTGCTAGTAATACAGTTTTTTCCTTTTGGATGTTGTACGACGCTGCCACTTCGGTCTCCGTGGTGTTCTTCAATGTTGGCATCCTCTGTTTATTTATGTTATTTGTGAATGTTGGTTTGCCTTGAACTTGTTCTTGCATAAGTTGATGGTGTTTTTTATCGCAAATTGTACATCTTTTTTTTATTCAAGCACAATTTACTAAGGCAATTAAAACATAATTTAGTGCTCATAATCTTTTCACGATATTCCGGCACCTTCATATTCAGAAACTTTGAACATTGAATTATGGTAATTGATGGTTACCATTACACACCAAACATAGCATATGTATTGTAGTTACATGCGTTTTTGCATTTACAGCTGTTGGTCGAAAATTATTCTCATTTTCGCGATTTGTGTCATGAGTTGTCTCCAATCCTCTAACTCTGCTCTCAATAAACTCGTATAAGCTGCTCAATTTTGGTGTTTGTGTTGATGCTCCTCTTGAATGTTGGTATAATTTTCTGAATTCACCATTTAATTTTGGAAGCCGTATCTATATTATTACTGGATCTCAACTTGACGTGTCCACATTTAAATTACGTATACAATAAAACACTTCTCTAAAATCACCCATTAATGTTTTTAAATCCTGTGCATTTTCGTTTCTTATTGCTCTGAGCGACAATAACTTATTAATAATGAATGATCAATAAGGAATGATGCTGACTACGATCCCTGAGGAGCCATTTGCTACCATCACAGCCGATTTTATAGGATCACTACCGCGATCGAAAAATGGAAATACAATGCTGCTGGTGATATTAGATAAATTTTCGAAATGAACGGAGTTGATACCCACATGTCTAGCGACATCCGACAATGTGATCAAAGCATTGAGAGAAAGAATATTAGCCAATTCATTAGTAATGTTTTCAAGCAGTGGTTGGTAAAGATGGGTATTACACACAGAACCACAGCATCGTACATGCCACAGGAGAATCCTACTGAGCGTGCGAACCGAACTATTAAGACACTGATGTCACAAACGGCACGCGACGAACATCGTACGTGGGACGAGATGCTGCTGGAAATCACTTTAGCCATTAACACTGCGAAATCGGATTCAACAAATTACACTCCAGCCTATCTAGTGCAATGGCGAGTGTTGAGACTCCCCGCCAACTTGTTCGTCGAATGCACCCCAGGAACAGGAAATCTGCAAGTAATCCCTGTAGTGAAAGCCGAGAAACTACAACGTGTGTTCAAAATCGTCCAACACAATCTACAACAAGTCGCAACAAATCAGGCGAAGTATTATAACTTGCGTCGTCGGAATTGGAGGCCGTGGATAAATCAATTAGTGTGGGTTAGACAACATTCCCTCTCAAATGCCAAAAACTATTTTTCAGCGAAACTTGCACCAAAATTCGACGGTCCATTCAAAGTACAAAAATTTATATCGCCAGTGTTAGTAGAGCTTAGCGCAGAAAATACAGCAACATTAACTAAGGCGCATATTGCCGACCTTAGGGTGCACTATGGTTGTCCTTAAAATATAAAGGACATTAACACTTATGTACCGGCAAAGTAACTGCGACATAAAACAAATACCCGCTATCTATTCAAGTATTTAAAGAACGTGTGCCATGAGGAAGTTCTCAGTAGTCGTTTGAACTAACAACGAAATTTGAAATTTCCGCGGAAAAGTTTCGCACAAGAATGATCGAAATAAACAACAGTAGAACAAAATGTCAATACTTGCCGAAGCCTGCAGCAATCAATAAAAACTCCAAGAATATGTTGAAGCAAAGTACAAAAAAATCGTCAAGCGTAAGGTGGGTCCAAGTGACTCCAGCCAGCACCAACATCCAATAGCTGAAAATAGTCAAGCGATTCCAGGTATTACTTCAAGTGACAGGAATCAAGCATCTACGGCTCAAGGGAGGAGGTTAAAAATAAGAGCGTAGTAATCACAGCAGCGGAACCTTCGGCAAAAGGAATAGGTAATTATGTCGCTAATACAAAAAATCCAACGTGTTACGTTACGTCACTAATGGCAGGAACAATATCGACAGAACCCAGTTCCAGTGAATCCTGCATAACTCACGCAATGGAACAAAAGGATGTGATTGATCTCGACTACGACTGACAACAAATGGAGCTGGAGGAGAATGAGATCGCACGCCCCAAACACAAAAGGGTTTGCATCACTTGGCCGGCGGAGCTGGAATCGACTATACGCGATGCACTTACTTAACATATAAAAGTTAAACGAATTACCTACCGTCGAACGTTCAACAATGTACTGTATCTGGTGCGAATTTACCGTCAAGATCTCGTGACTGTCCATAGTCTCCACAAACCGTAAGAAGGAGAGGAATGTACATAAATAAACACTCTACACCTCATTAATTTTTTTATATCCAAAATTGTTGTTATGAAGTCTCTGTTATATATGAATAAAATTGAGAAAATATATTTTATGAGAAATATCTAATACGTATCTTAATGGTCTTGTTTTTAATAAATTAACCCACGTTGGAATTTAATATTTCTGTTGTATAGATTTCCAACAACAATTACCCAGACTACCCACAACTGCAACACGTGAAGTAGTCTGAAGTCAGGAAAATTAAAATTAACATTAAATTGGTAAAATCATAAATACACACCTTCTGGATTTACCACAGCTACTTTAATGTACTTATAAATTATTTACTTGCACATTATTTTTTATAAATCAATAAACGACGTTAAAAATTACAAATACCGGTGCTGGTTATAAAGTCAAAACCAAATAGACAAACGTCAGGATCATCAAGAGAATTCGCCGCAAAGAGACGATCAGAACCACCACCAAACAATAGAAAAAACACTGTAAGTGAGCTACATGAAAAGCTCGTCTGATCAGTATAAAAGGCGACACGTTTCGTTAAGAGGCAGTGAGTCTTGAATGATCACTGAGTGGCATTATATGTCAACCAATAAAATAATATAATAAATATTATCTGACACGAAGGCGGTGGTAAGTCGTAGTGTATAACATAATACAAAATATATATATAATAAATTACGAGCATAAGGCGGTTTTAAGTCAACGCGCTTGGACACCATTATATGTATATTCAATATATCAAGCGTATATTCTTTTACTTTCTTTCCCAAACAGGTGAACACAGAAACAAGGTGAACCAAGCCAACTACAAGTTTAGACTAAAGACCATTTGCAATTTCACAGAGGTAATCATTAAAAGTAAGACCATTGGGAATTTTTGTTCATGCTGATTTCATTTAATTTCTTTCTTTTGTATATATATTATTGATTTTTTTTATAAATAAATAGTTCTGAAAACTGAAATCACCATCTTTTATTTGAGAAGTCCCGTCCTTGTAAATACAAATTTATTGTAACGACTCCTGGAAAGAGGCTGAGGATACCCCGGTAAAGAAAATAACGAAACGGAAAATTCGTGTCGTTACAA
This sequence comes from Teleopsis dalmanni, assembly GCF_002237135.1. Classification (NCBI taxonomy): domain Eukaryota; kingdom Metazoa; phylum Arthropoda; class Insecta; order Diptera; family Diopsidae; genus Teleopsis; species Teleopsis dalmanni. Next base: position 101,152,972 of record NC_051848.1, read on the forward strand.
CCTAACGTTTCTCGATCATTTTTTAGCGGTAACCTAACGATGTATCGTCCTGTTTTATGACGGGTGCAAGTTGAATCATAATGTCTCTCACAACGTCTTTCTTCTACTGTCCTTAAGTCTGCATTAGGAATTTCCTCTAATTCCTAAAACCGTTTTAATTACTCGTCACTATTGCTGCAAGCCATGGTGCATAACGTTATTTTGTTTGTGATTGTACGCTCTGCATCTAAAGGTCCTGATAATATCCATCCAAATAGTGTGTTTTGAACCATTGGAGAGTTGTCTGGTAAATATTTTCCTGGCGTGAATTCTGCATTCGGCATTTTTGATGTGATTTTTGGTAACACTATTGCTTCTATATGACAGCTCTTATTCTTATCATGTATAGATTGAATTTCTAATGAGCATTTGGCTACAACGCTTGTTGTTTGCCCATTGGTAGCTTTTACATGAGTTTGATAATTGGTCAATGGTGCTCTGATTGATCTTGCTAATTGTTCTGTTATTATACAAGATTGTGATCCTTGATCAAGAAGCGCTCGTATCGGATTGAGTTTATTTTGTAGTCCTTATAATTACCATTGCTGTTGCTAGTAAAACAGTTTTTCCTTTTGGATGTTGTACGACGCTGCCACTTCGGTCTCCGTGGTGTTCTTCAATGTTGGCATCCTCTGTTTATTTATGTTATTTGTGAATGTTGGTTTGCCTTGAACTTGTTCTTGCATAAGTTGATGGTGTTTTTTATCGCAAATTGTACATCTTTTTTTTATTCAAGCACAATTTACTAAGGCAATTAAAACATAATTTAGTGCTCATAATCTTTTCACGATATTCCGGCACCTTCATATTCAGAAACTTTGAACATCGAATTATGGTAATTGATGGTTACCATTACACACCAAACATAGCGTATGTATTGTAGTTACATGCGTTTTTGCATTTACAACTGTTGGTCGAAAATTATTCTCATTTTCGCGATTTGTGTCATGAGTTGTCTCCAATCCTCTAACTCTGCTCTCAATAAACTCGTATAAGCTGCTCAATTTTGGTGTTTGTGTTGATGCTCCTCTTGAATGTTGGTATAATTTTCTGAATTCACCATTTAATTTTGGAAGCCGTATCTATATTATTACTGGATCTCAACTTGACGTGTCCACATTTAAATTACGTATACAATAAAACACTTCTCTAAAATCACCCATTAATGTTTTTAAATCCTGTGCATTTTCGTTTCTTATTGCTCTGAGCGACAATAACTTATTAATAATGAATGATCAATAAGGAATGATGCTGACTACGATCCCTGAGGAGCCATTTGCTACCATCACAGCCGATTTTATAGGATCACTACCGCGATCGAAAAATGGAAATACAATGCTGCTGGTGATATTAGATAAATTTTCGAAATGAACGGAGTTGATACCCACATGTCTAGCGACATCCGACAATGTGATCAAAGCATTGAGAGAAAGAATATTAGCCAATTCATTAGTAATGTTTTCAAGCAGTGGTTGGTAAAGATGGGTATTACACACAGAACCACAGCATCGTACATGCCACAGGAGAATCCTACTGAGCGTGCGAACCGAACTATTAAGACACTGATGTCACAAACGGCACGCGACGAACGTCGTACGTGGGACGAGATGCTGCTGGAAATCACTTTAGCCATTAACACTGCGAAATCGGATTCAACAAATTACACTCCAGCCTATCTAGTGCAATGGCGAGTGTTGAGACTCCCCGCCAACTTGTTCGTCGAATGCACCCCAGGAACAGGAAATCTGCAAGTAATCCCTGTAGTGAAAGCCGAGAAACTACAACGTGTGTTCAAAATCGTCCAACACAATCTACAACAAGTCGCAACAAATCAGGCGAAGTATTATAACCTGCGTCGTCGGAATTGGAGGCCGTAGATAAATCAATTAGTGTGGGTTAGACAACATTCCCTCTCAAATGCCAAAAACTATTTTTCAGCGAAACTTGCACCAAAATTCGACGGTCCATTCAAAGTACAAAAATTTATATCGCCAGTGTTAGTAGAGCTTAGCGCAGAGCTTAGCTGAGAATAGTCAAGCGATTCCAGGTATTACTTCAAGTGACAGGAATCAAGCATCTACGGCTCAAGGGAGGAGGTTAAAAATAAGAGCGTAGTAATCACAGCAGCGGAACCTTCTGCAAAAGGAATAGGTAATTATGTCGCTAATACAAAAAATCCAACGTGTTACGTTACGTCACTAATGGTAGGAACAATATCGACAGAACCCAGTTCCAGTGAATCCTGCATAACTCACGCAATGGAACAAGAGGATGTGATTGATCTCGACTACGACTGACAACAAATGGAGCTAGAGGAGAATGAGATCGCACGCCCCAAACAAAAAAGGGTTTGCATCACTTGGCCGGCGGAGCTGGAATCGACTATACGCGACGCACTTACTTAACATATAAAAGTTAAACGAATTACCTACCGTCGAACGTTCAACAATATACTGTATCTGGTGCGAATTTACCGTCAAGATCTCGTGACTGTCCATAGTCTCCACAAACCGTAAGAAGGAGAGGAATGTACATAAATAAACACTCTACACCTCATTAATTTTTTTATATCCAAAATTGTTGTTATGAAGTCTCTGTTATATATGAATAAAATTGAGAAAATATATTTTATGAGAAATATCTAATACGTATCTTAATGGTCTTGTTTTTAATAAATTAACCCACGTTGGAATTTAATATTTCTGTTGTATAGATTTCCAACAACAATTACCCAGACTACCCACAACTGCAACACGTGAAGTAGTCTGAAGTTAGGAAAATTAAAATTAACATTAAATTGGTAAAATCATAAATACACACCTTCTGGATTTACCACAGCTACTTTAATGTACTTATAAATTATTTACTTGCACATTATTTTTTATAAATCAATAAACGACGTTAAAAATTACAAATACCGGTGCTGGTTATAAAGTCAAAACCAAATAGACAAACGTCAGGATCATCAAGAGAATTCGCCGCAAAGAGACGATCAGAACCACCACCAAACAATAGAAAAAACACTGTAAGTGAGCTACATGAAAAGCTCGTCTGATCAGTATAAAAGGCGACACGTTTCGTTAAGAGGCAGTGAGTCTTGAATGATCACTGAGTGGCATTATATGTCAACCAATAAAATAATATAATAAATATTATCTGACACGAAGGCGGTGGTAAGTCGTAGTGTATAACATAATACAAAATATATATATAATAAATTACGAGCATAAGGCGGTTTTAAGTCAACGCGCTTGGACACCATTATATGTATATTCAATATATCAAGCGTATATTCTTTTACTTTCTTTCCCAAACAGGTGAACACAGAAACAAGGTGAACCAAGCCAACTACAAGTTTAGACTAAAGACCATTTGCAATTTCACAGAGGTAATCATTAAAAGTAAGACCATTGGGAATTTTTGTTCATGCTGATTTCATTTAATTTCTTTCTTTTGTATATATATTATTGATTTTTTTTATAAATAAATAGTTCTGAAAACTGAAATCACCATCTTTTATTTGAGAAGTCCCGTCCTTGTAAATACAAATTTATTGTAACGACTCCTGGAAAGAGGCTGAGGATACCCCGGTAAAGAAAATAACGAAACGGAAAATTCGTGTCGTTACAACCTAACGTTTCTCGATCATTTTTTAGCGGTAACCTAACGATGTATCGTCCTGTTTTATGACGGGTGCAAGTTGAATCATAATGTCTCTCACAACGTCTTTCTTCTACTGTCCTTAAGTCTGCATTAGGAATTTCCTCTAATTCCTAAAACCGTTTTAATTACTCGTCACTATTGCTGCAAGCCATGGTGAATAACGTTATTTTGTTTGTGATTGTACGCTCTGATAATATCCATCCAAATAGTGTGTTTTGAACCATTGGAGAGTTGTCTGGTAAATATTTTCCTGGCGTGAATTCTGCATTCGGCATTTTTGATGTGATTTTTGGTAACACTATTGCTTCTGTATGACAGCTCTTATTCTTATCATGTATAGATTGAATTTCTAATGAGCATTTGGCTACAACGCTTGTTGTTTGCCCATTGATAGCTTTCACATGAGTTTGATAATTGGTCAATGGTGCTCTGATTGATCTTGCTAATTGTTCTGTTATTATACAAGATTGTGATCCTTGATCAAGAAGTGCTCGTGTCGGATTGAGTTGTTTTGTAGTCCTTATAATTACCATTGCTGTTGCTAGTAATACAGTTTTTTCCTTTTGGATGTTGTACGACGCTGCCACTTCGGTCTCCGTGGTGTTCTTCAATGTTGGCATCCTCTGTTTATTTATGTTATTTGTGAATGTTGGTTTGCCTTGAACTTGTTCTTGCATAAGTTGATGGTGTTTTTTATCGCAAATTGTACATCTTTTTTTTATTCAAGCACAATTTACTAAAATGCCCACTCTGAAGGCAATTAAAATATAATTTAGTGCTCATAATCTTTTCACGATATTCCGGCACCTTCATATTCAGAAACTTTGAACATCGAATTATGGTAATTGATGGTTACCATTACACACCAAACATAGCGTATGTATTGTAGTTACATGCGTTTTTGTATTTACAGCTGTTGGTCGAAAATTATTCTCATTTTCGCGATTTGTGTCATGAGTTGTCTCCAATCCTCTAACTCTGCTCTCAATAAACTCGTATAAACTGCTCAATTTTGGTGTTTGTGTTGATGCTCCTCTTGAATGTTGGTATAATTTTCTGAATTCACCATTTAATTTTGGAAGCTGGATCTCAACTTGACGTGTCCACATTTAAATCACGTATACAATAAAACACTTCTCTAAAATCACCCATTAATGTTTTTAAATCCTGTGCATTTTCGTTTCTTATTGCTCTGAGCGACAATAACTTATTAATAATGAATGATTAATAAGGAATGATGCTGACTACGATCCCTGAGGAGCCATTTGCTACCATCACAGCCGATTTTATGGGATCACTACCGCGATCGAAAAATGGAAATACAATACTGCTGGTGATATTAGATAAATTTTCGAAATGAACGGAGTTGATACCCACATGTCTAGCGACATCCGACAATGTGATCAAAGCGTTGAGAGAAAGAATATTAGCCAATTCATTAGTAATGTTTTCAAGCAGTGGTTGGTAAAGATGGGTATTACACACAAAACCACAGCATCGTACATGCCACAGGAGAATCCTACTGAGCGTGCGAACCGAACTATTAAGACACTGATGTCACAAACGGCACGCGACGAACATCGTACGTGGGACGAGATGCTGCTGGAAATCACTTTAGCCATTAACACTGCGAAATCGGATTCAACAAATTACACTCCAGCCTATCTAGTGCAATGGCGAGTGTTGAGACTCCCCGCCAACTTGTTCGTCGAATGCACCCCAGGAACAGGAAATCTGCAAGTAATCCCTGTAGTGAAAGCCGAGAAACTACAACGTGTGTTCAAAATCGTCCAACACAATCTACAACAAGTCGCAACAAATCAGGCGAAGTATTATAACTTGCGTCGTCGGAATTGGAGGCCGTGGATAAATCAATTAGTGTGGGTTAGACAACATTCCCTCTCAAAGGCCAAAAACTATTTTTCAGCGAAACTTGCACCAAAATTCGACGGTCCATTCAAAGTACAAAAATTTATATCGCCAGTGTTAGTAGAGCTTAGCGCAGAAAATACAGCAACATTAACTAAGGCGCATATTGCCGACCTTAGGGTGCACTATGGTTGTCCTTAAAATATAAAGGACATTAACACTTATGTACCGGCAAAGTAACTGCAACATAAAACAAATACCCGCTATCTATTCAAGTATTTAAAGAACGTGTGCCATGAGGAAGTTCTGAGTCGTCTTTTGAACTAACAACGAAATTTGAAATTTCCGCGGAAAAGTTTCGGACAAGAATGATCGAAATAAACAACAGTAGAACAAAATGTCAATACTTGCCGAAGCCTGCAGCAATCAATAAAAACTCCAAGAATATGTTGAAGCAAAGTACAAAAAAATCGTCAAGCGTAAGGTGGGTCCAAGTGACTCCAGCCAGCACCAACATCCAATAGCTGAAAATAGTCAAGCGATTCCAGGTATTACTTCAAGTGACAGGAATCAAGCATCTACGGCTCAAGGGAGGAGGTTAAAAATAAGAGCGTAGTAATCACAGCAGCGGAACCTTCTGCAAAAGGAATAGGTAATTATGTCGCTAATACAAAAAATCCAACGTGTTACGTTACGTCACTAATGGCAGGAACAATATCGACAGAACCCAGTTCCAGTGAATCCTGCATAACTCACGCAATGGAACAAGAGGATGTGATTGATCTCGACTACGACTGACAACAAATGGAGCTGGAGGAGAATGAGATCGCACGCCCCAAACAAAAAAGGGTTTGCATCACTTGGCCGGCGGAGCTGGAATCGACTATACGCGACGCACTTACTTAACATATAAAAGTTAAACGAATTACCTACCGTCGAACGTTCAACAATATACTGTATCTGGTGCGAATTTACCGTCAAGATCTCGTGACTGTCCATAGTCTCCACAAACCGTAAGAAGGAGAGGAACACTCTACACCTCATTAATTTTTTTATATCCAAAATTGTTGTTATGAAGTCTCTGTTATATATGAATAAAATTGAGAAAATATATTTTATGAGAAATATCTAATACGTATCTTAATGGTCATGTTGTTAATAAATTAACCCACGTTGGAATTTAATATTTCTGTTGTATAGATTTCCAACAACAATTACCCAGACTACCCACAACTGCAACACGTGAAGTAGTCTGAAGTTAGGAAAATTAAAATTAACATTAAATTGGTAAAATCATAAATACACACCTTCTGGATTTACCACAGCTACTTTAATGTACTTATAAATTATTTACTTGCACATTATTTTTTATAAATCAATAAACGACGTTAAAAATTACAAATACCGGTGCTGGTTATAAAGTCAAAACCAAATAGACAAACGTCAGGATCATCAAGAGAATTCGCCGCAAAGAGACGATCAGAACCACCACCAAACAATAGAAAAAACACTGTAAGTGAGCTACATGAAAAGCTCGTCTGATCAGTATAAAAGGCGACACGTTTCGTTAAGAGGCAGTGAGTCTTGAATGATCACTGAGTGGCATTATATGTCAACCAATAAAATAATATAATAAATATTATCTGACACGAAGGCGGTGGTAAGTCGTAGTGTATAACATAATACAAAATATATATATAATAAATTACGAGCATAAGGCGGTTTTAAGTCAACGCGCTTGGACACCATTATATGTATATTCAATATATCAAGCGTATATTCTTTTACTTTCTTTCCCAAACAGGTGAACACAGAAACAAGGTGAACCAAGCCAACTACAAGTTTAGACTAAAGACCATTTGCAATTTCACAGAGGTAATCATTAAAAGTAAGACCATTGGGAATTTTTGTTCATGCTGATTTCATTTAATTTCTTTCTTTTGTATATATATTATTGATTTTTTTTATAAATAAATAGTTCTGAAAACTGAAATCACCATCTTTTATTTGAGAAGTCCCGTCCTTGTAAATACAAATTTATTGTAACGACTCCTGGAAAGAGGCTGAGGATACCCCGGTAAAGAAAATAACGAAACGGAAAATTCGTGTCGTTACAACCTAACGTTTCTCGATCATTTTTTAGCGGTAACCTAACGATGTATCGTCCTGTTTTATGACGGGTGCAAGTTGAATCATAATGTCTCTCACAACGTCTTTCTTCTACTGTCCTTAAGTCTGCATTAGGAATTTCCTCTAATTCCTAAAACCGTTTTAATTACTCGTCACTATTGCTGCAAGCCATGGTGAATAACGTTATTTTGTTTGTGATTGTACGCTCTGATAATATCCATCCAAATAGTGTGTTTTGAACCATTGGAGAGTTGTCTGGTAAATATTTTCCTGGCGTGAATTCTGCATTCGGCATTTTTGATGTGATTTTTGGTAACACTATTGCTTCTGTATGACAGCTCTTATTCTTATCATGTATAGATTGAATTTCTAATGAGCATTTGGCTACAACGCTTGTTGTTTGCCCATTGATAGCTTTCACATGAGTTTGATAATTGGTCAATGGTGCTCTGATTGATCTTGCTAATTGTTCTGTTATTATACAAGATTGTGATCCTTGATCAAGAAGTGCTCGTGTCGGATTGAGTTGTTTTGTAGTCCTTATAATTACCATTGCTGTTGCTAGTAATACAGTTTTTTCCTTTTGGATGTTGTACGACGCTGCCACTTCGGTCTCCGTGGTGTTCTTCAATGTTGGCATCCTCTGTTTATTTATGTTATTTGTGAATGTTGGTTTGCCTTGAACTTGTTCTTGCATAAGTTGATGGTGTTTTTTATCGCAAATTGTACATCTTTTTTTTATTCAAGCACAATTTACTAAAATGCCCACTCTGAAGGCAATTAAAATATAATTTAGTGCTCATAATCTTTTCACGATATTCCGGCACCTTCATATTCAGAAACTTTGAACATCGAATTATGGTAATTGATGGTTACCATTACACACCAAACATAGCGTATGTATTGTAGTTACATGCGTTTTTGTATTTACAGCTGTTGGTCGAAAATTATTCTCATTTTCGCGATTTGTGTCATGAGTTGTCTCCAATCCTCTAACTCTGCTCTCAATAAACTCGTATAAACTGCTCAATTTTGGTGTTTGTGTTGATGCTCCTCTTGAATGTTGGTATAATTTTCTGAATTCACCATTTAATTTTGGAAGCTGGATCTCAACTTGACGTGTCCACATTTAAATCACGTATACAATAAAACACTTCTCTAAAATCACCCATTAATGTTTTTAAATCCTGTGCATTTTCGTTTCTTATTGCTCTGAGCGACAATAACTTATTAATAATGAATGATTAATAAGGAATGATGCTGACTACGATCCCTGAGGAGCCATTTGCTACCATCACAGCCGATTTTATGGGATCACTACCGCGATCGAAAAATGGAAATACAATACTGCTGGTGATATTAGATAAATTTTCGAAATGAACGGAGTTGATACCCACATGTCTAGCGACATCCGACAATGTGATCAAAGCGTTGAGAGAAAGAATATTAGCCAATTCATTAGTAATGTTTTCAAGCAGTGGTTGGTAAAGATGGGTATTACACACAAAACCACAGCATCGTACATGCCACAGGAGAATCCTACTGAGCGTGCGAACCGAACTATTAAGACACTGATGTCACAAACGGCACGCGACGAACATCGTACGTGGGACGAGATGCTGCTGGAAATCACTTTAGCCATTAACACTGCGAAATCGGATTCAACAAATTACACTCCAGCCTATCTAGTGCAATGGCGAGTGTTGAGACTCCCCGCCAACTTGTTCGTCGAATGCACCCCAGGAACAGGAAATCTGCAAGTAATCCCTGTAGTGAAAGCCGAGAAACTACAACGTGTGTTCAAAATCGTCCAACACAATCTACAACAAGTCGCAACAAATCAGGCGAAGTATTATAACTTGCGTCGTCGGAATTGGAGGCCGTGGATAAATCAATTAGTGTGGGTTAGACAACATTCCCTCTCAAAGGCCAAAAACTATTTTTCAGCGAAACTTGCACCAAAATTCGACGGTCCATTCAAAGTACAAAAATTTATATCGCCAGTGTTAGTAGAGCTTAGCGCAGAAAATACAGCAACATTAACTAAGGCGCATATTGCCGACCTTAGGGTGCACTATGGTTGTCCTTAAAATATAAAGGACATTAACACTTATGTACCGGCAAAGTAACTGCAACATAAAACAAATACCCGCTATCTATTCAAGTATTTAAAGAACGTGTGCCATGAGGAAGTTCTGAGTCGTCTTTTGAACTAACAACGAAATTTGAAATTTCCGCGGAAAAGTTTCGGACAAGAATGATCGAAATAAACAACAGTAGAACAAAATGTCAATACTTGCCGAAGCCTGCAGCAATCAATAAAAACTCCAAGAATATGTTGAAGCAAAGTACAAAAAAATCGTCAAGCGTAAGGTGGGTCCAAGTGACTCCAGCCAGCACCAACATCCAATAGCTGAAAATAGTCAAGCGATTCCAGGTATTACTTCAAGTGACAGGAATCAAGCATCTACGGCTCAAGGGAGGAGGTTAAAAATAAGAGCGTAGTAATCACAGCAGCGGAACCTTCTGCAAAAGGAATAGGTAATTATGTCGCTAATACAAAAAATCCAACGTGTTACGTTACGTCACTAATGGCAGGAACAATATCGACAGAACCCAGTTCCAGTGAATCCTGCATAACTCACGCAATGGAACAAGAGGATGTGATTGATCTCGACTACGACTGACAACAAATGGAGCTGGAGGAGGATGAGATCGCACGCCCCAAACAAAAAAGGGTTTGCATCACTTGGCCGGCGGAGCTGGAATCGACTATACGCGACGCACTTACTTAACATATAAAAGTTAAACGAATTACCTACCGTCGAACGTTCAACAATATACTGTATCTGGTGCGAATTTACCGTCAAGATCTCGTGACTGTCCATAGTCTCCACAAACCGTAAGAAGGAGAGGAACACTCTACACCTCATTAATTTTTTTATATCCAAAATTGTTGTTATGAAGTCTCTGTTATATATGAATAAAATTGAGAAAATATATTTTATGAGAAATATCTAATACGTATCTTAATGGTCATGTTGTTAATAAATTAACCCACGTTGGAATTTAATATTTCTGTTGTATAGATTTCCAACAACAATTACCCAGACTACCCACAACTGCAACACGTGAAGTAGTCTGAAGTTAGGAAAATTAAAATTAACATTAAATTGGTAAAATCATAAATACACACCTTCTGGATTTACCACAGCTACTTTAATGTACTTATAAATTATTTACTTGCACATTATTTTTTATAAATCAATAAACGACGTTAAAAATTACAAATACCGGTGCTGGTTATAAAGTCAAAACCAAATAGACAAACGTCAGGATCATCAAGAGAATTCGCCGCAAAGAGACGATCAGAACCACCACCAAACAATAGAAAAAACACTGTAAGTGAGCTACATGAAAAGCTCGTCTGATCAGTATAAAAGGCGACACGTTTCGTTAAGAGGCAGTGAGTCTTGAATGATCACTGAGTGGCATTATATGTCAACCAATAAAATAATATAATAAATATTATCTGACACGAAGGCGGTGGTAAGTCGTAGTGTATAACATATATATAATAAATTACGAGCATAAGGCGGTTTTAAGTCAACGCGCTTGGACACCATTATATGTATATTCAATATATCAAGCGTATATTCTTTTACTTTCTTTCCCAAACAGGTGAACACAGAAACAAGGTGAACCAAGCCAACTACAAGTTTAGACTAAAGACCATTTGCAATTTCACAGAGGTAATCATTAAAAGTAAGACCATTGGGAATTTTTGTTCATGCTGATTTCATTTAATTTCTTCCTTTTGTATATATATTATTGAATTTTTTTATAAATAAATAGTTCTGAAAACTGA
>NC_051848.1:101164640-101180190 GCF_002237135.1 Teleopsis dalmanni
TGAGCTAGAAATAGCAACAGTGTTTCTTTTGGAGAGATTTTTTCGAGTTCCTAAGTAACCGTTTTTATTATTAGTTGAAATCAAATTTTTTCGTAGACGTAAGTTATATCTATTAGTATTAATATTTTCGGCCTTTGGTTTTGCAAGTTCTTCCTTGTTTTTTTTAGTTGTTTTGTTTGATAGATTATCAGAATCTGCAGAGGGGTTAACCGAGTCTGAAATACTGATATTTGGAAGTATCAAGCTTTTATGAGCTTTTGATAAATTCAAGATACAACCGCGACGTTTTCTTGAAAGAACAATTTTTTTATTCGTTATTTGTTTATTCTTATCATTTCCGTAGAGTCTCTTGTTTTGGATCGGTTTTAAATTATTTTGTATTCCACACTTTCTGGAGTCGTCTTCAATGAACTTACTTTTCATTCTTGTTGTCACCTTTTTTTGTATTGTATTTTGGTTATTTAAGTTTTCTCTTGAGCATCCGGGGATGTTATCGTCCTCATTATTATATATTTTATAAGAAACATATTTGCAAATGTTTTTATTTGTATCTGAGTTAGTGGTTATTTCTTTTACTATTTTTTTTCTATTGAATGAAGGTTGTTTCATATTATTTTTTTGGTTTTTCTTCTTCTTATCATCCAATATGTCAGATACATTATCTTCACATATGTTTTGTAAAGAATTTTTGACTGTTTTCGACATAAAATAGTAACCATTTTGATTAAGTATTTCACCATTTTCTAAACAGTGCTGCATTGCATTACTGATGTCATATCTAATAGAGCACAGTCTCTTTCGTGTCTTCTTAGCAATGTAACCAGCTATGTCATCGAACGATGCTGGGTGTTGTATGGCGATCAACGCTTCTGTGATATATTCTTTAAAGATCATTTCTGTTTTCATTGAATACTATGAAATGATATGCAGAGAAGAAATTATTTTGAGTTTTAATAAATTTAAATGTTGTATGTTGATAGAAAATAATACAAGGCCAACTGGAGTTTAAATATTTTAAAACATTTGGTATTTTCATTTAATTAATTTAACTAAATATATATTATTGAACACTTTTGTTAATTGATTATGATTAAAATACAATTCAGAAGTATATTTATCTGTATATTTGAGTTTTATATATGTATATGTTTCTTTATTCTGTGCGGATTGCAGTTACAATGCCTGCAGTTTTTGAATCTTAAGTCTTACACACAGTAATGTTAATAATAATTGTAGTTTTGATTGTAATTTTTTTTGGAGATACAAGCTGTATGATTTTGCATATATATCAATCTGAAGACACGACAAAAGAAATATTTGCTTCACATATATAAATTTCTTCACTCTGATGAACCTGGGTAGTTCCCAGGCGAAAAACTGGACTAATGACTTTCTGAATATCTGTTGATATTGTTGCCTCTCGTTAAACACATATAGAAGGAGGGAGACTTGGATGTATTTTTTAGTTATATTTAGTTATTTTTTAGTTATGTTTAGTCATTTTTAGATATTTCTTAGTTAATCTTAATTATTGTATAGTTATTAATTATTTTTTATTATATCTTAATTATATTTAATTTTTAGTTAAATTTTTTAGTTAATTTTTTGGGTTATGTGTTATTTTTAGTTAATCTTATAGTTATTTTTAGTTATATAAATAGTTATTTCTTTTAGCAACATATAAAGTTATCCGTAGTTTTTGTTTTTATTCTTCATTTCAATTTTATATTTCTACTTTTATATTTAAATATTTCCATTTCTTACACACTCATTTTTATAATTTTATTTTACTTTTTTCACACTTTCTTCACATTTTTAGATATTTATCCATATACTTATCAGTTTGCAAATGGAAGTATAGTATGCCATCACAAATATTATAGTTATGTAGAGTTAAGTATATACCTTTTTTTGAAGTTTTCTCCTGTGACTAGCCTCATCGTATCTGGGTATTGTCATTATACCCGGGCATGGGCCTTTAACCATGTAAGTGGTTATGGAGCCATGACAGTGACAAAGCTTTAGTAAGTAGATAATTGGAGGTTTCGAAACTAAAATATACAAATTCAGACAAGTGAATGGTTGGTACAAGTTCTATACTAGAAGTTTAGAAGTTTAGCTTTTGCCGTCTGATATCCAGTGTTAAGGAGATAATATTTAATAAGGTAAATAAGATTTTCAACTTACGAAAAAATATTGTGCGTTCAAAAATTTTACATTTTCATTACAAAAAATGTATATAAGAGACTTGAAAGGTGTTAGAGTTCCGTTCGGATTTTTTAATATTTCTAAAGAAATATTTAACAAAAATTAATTTCTTTAGAAAAAATTAATAAACTTTCATGAAGTAAGACCAAAGCGTAAAGTAAGTGATGAGTTCCCTCACAATAGTGCTAAGCATGAGGAAAACAAATCAGATGAAATATTTTCATAAAAAATTATGCTTCTTTAATGAATAAATAAAGTAACGAATTAAACAAAAGTTTTTATTTCCTGGAAGCAATCGATAATAATTTTTTTTCACCGAATCCTCCTATAAAAAATGTTTACATAAAATAATTTTTTGTTTTTGTTTCAAGCAATGGACTTCATTAATTATTTCTTATTTGTTGTATCTCCAACCATTAAGGTAAATATAATATATTTGCAAATTTTTATGAAACAAAATTTTAATTTCTTAATTTATATAAATTTATGTCTTAAACGAAAAGATATTAAAATTTCTTTTTTATTTTATGTTAATTAAGCGCGTTAAATTTGCACAAATTTAATTTTTACTTTGATGTTGACGAAAAAATTACATATAACAAAAAAAATTATTTTTCTTCTTGTTATAAACTAGGGTGGATAAAATGTATCCTTCGCAGTTACCTAATAAGGATGTTGTCCCTTATACGCCTCAAGCTTATCTTAACATTTGCGTTATTAAAAATTTACTTGTAGATTTTTGGACTCATAGCGAGTAAAAAATGAATCAATTAAATTTAGCTGAAAGGAAATTATGGTTTACAGGGACATTGTGCTTATTAAAGTCAGAAAGCTCAACAAAATTTGTAACAAAATAAAGCTGTTAGGTAAACTTGGTACATAGATATATATTCTTTTATTTATAAAAGCACATCTGACATTGTCAGGTGTTTTGAGAGATGTCATAAATAAATGAAATAAATTGTATACTCATAAATGGGTAATTACCAAATATATTGAATATTCTATAATTCATTGTTGGTATGAAAGCTTTTTATTTATCAATTCAACTCGGTTGTTTATTTTAGGCCACCACGAATTGTAGGTTAAAGTTTTTGAGAGACTCGGCTTCTTTGAACACTTCTTATTGAAATTTATACCTGACTACGGTTTGAGAAGAACATTAGTAATCATTACTTTAATCAGTCTTATGTTGAGATTTTTCGAGTCAGCTCAACTGGGCATTTACTCTTTTTTAGCTAAAGGGTTTCTACAGAGTCCTTCCCTTCTCTTTGACTAATTTATGTATTCCTCATAAGCTTTGCTGATTATTTGATGACTGCTTTAAGAAGTGCATACCGCCCCATAAGGCTAGTAATTGTTGTGAAATTAGATAGTGATACCAACAACCTTTAAAGTCTATATAGTTATATCTGCGTACAAGCTGTGCAACAACAAACATCAAAATAAGTTAAAATTTATAAAAGGACATACAGGTTTAAAACAAAATACAGAAAGTCTATTTTTTGTAACGTAAAAAGGCTTAATTTTTAACCGTAATAATATATAATTTGTTTGAAGATTAAAATTGAAAATTATATTAGGAGTTTACTTATAATATAATAGAATTTAGTCGGCAATATTTAGGTTTTGAGTTGGGTATACGTATCCGAAGAATATTCGAAGATATTTGCAAATAAAAAATAAGTCAAATTAACTTTTGCAAAGTGAAAAAAATAATTTTTTATTTAATTATTAAAATTAATTTAAAATTGTATTTATATGTTGTTCTTAAAAAACATTAACATTAAAACCTGAAATTTCTGTAAATATTTGATTTAAAAATTTCAATAACTTGCCAAAGAATCTTTTGATATAAAACATTCTTGATTTTATTCTTATTTTCTTAAGTTGTTAGATAACAAATCTTTTTGGCATATGTAGAAGTAGTAACAAATTTCAATAAACTCATCAGGTAATATTTATATAATTGTATGTAAACATAATAAAAATTTATGAAAACATTAAGTGATTAACAATTTTGCAGAAAATGTGCAATTTTTACTACTTAAAATTTTTGCAAAACTTTGTAAATTTAAAATGGAAAAAATATTCAAAAAATTAAAAAAATTGAAAAAATTAAAAATAAATTTTAAAATTTAAACAAGCAAACAAAATCGAAATAAATTCTTTAAAGAAACAATATTTTCTGTCTGCACTTGTACATAATTTTGAAATGTTTTATTTATTTACTTTTGAGAGTAATAAAAATTTCTTTTCTTCTAAGAAAGTTAACACGTGGGTTAAACATATTTTACATACATTTATTCGATAATAACAAAACAAAGCAAATGCCATAGAAATAATTTTTTATAAGACTTATATATATTTATATATATATATATTAAAAAGTTGGAGTCTTAAAAAACAAAAAAAAGAAATTTTTGTTTTCCAAAAATTTAAAGTTCGTATGGCTTCTATAATTATTAATATAATTAATAATATGTTAATAATTTAATTTGAATTAAAATATAATTAGATTTTTATTTTTTGTTTTGCTTTTGTTAATTAGTTAATTAAATAAATCTATGCAATTGTTTCATTCAAATAGAAATAACCATAAATTTCGATACTTAATTAGCTTCACTAATTCAATAATTATGTGAATACAATGTGGCTAATTAAAGGTTTTATAATACGAAATTATTAATACAATTTCAATAAAAATTCGTTGGCATTAATTTTAATTTCAGCGAATTAACCCAATGTGCAATGGTGCGTATGAGTGATTTAAAACATTTGAGTAGGCTTGAGTAAGTTTTATTGCAAATTTGTTTGTTGATTTTTTCTTCGAAGAAATATCAAATAGAAATTGTTTGAAATTTGTTTGAAATTTGTTTATTTGTATAGGATCATTACTTTTGAAGTAGACTAAGAAATTGTATTATAATGAGGGTGGTGATGTTTTCGAAATGATAAATCAGTTTTATGAAGTGGTCGTAAAATGAAAAGTTTTCTTAAGGATATTTACCATATTCTTAATAAGATAGCTACAATTAATTTTAAAGAGTTTAAGAATGGTGAAAAGAAATTCTCAGTTTTTTGTGCTTAGCAATTATTTTTTAGTAGCAACAATTTGATTGAAATATTAATCAATATATTATCTAACTTTAATAATTTATAGAATAATATTATTGAACTCAATAATCGTATTATAATGATAATACAAGACAGAAATATTGTTGAAATGAAATTATGAGATAAGTAAAAATCAATAAAGGTAGATAATTTCATGGCATTTATTTTTTGAATATGATTTCCACCATATGTCCACCGTGTCTACGAGTTATATGGTCCATTTAATTAGTCCAATTTCTGACTATTTTTGACAATAAATATGGCCATATGGTGTCAATAGAATCAATGGTGGCAAGAACATTGGCTTCCAACGCTTCAAGAGTTTCTGGTTTGTCGGTTGTCTGCATTAAGCAATGACTTAATATAACCCAATAAAAAGTAATTGAGAGGCGTTAAATTGCACCAACGAGAGGTTAACAAGATAGTTAACTGAACCACTTCTGAAAATGAAGTTGTAAACAAATTGATTTTGGAATAAATCGATTGTTGTGCGGGATGTATGGCTAGTTGTGCCGTCTTGTTGGAACCGAATACTGATTGTCGTCGATATTTAACTGATTAATTTTTGAAAACAACAATTCAATCAACATGGCGTAATAGTGCTCGCCATTCAAATTAATCGCAGCTCCTTCCTCATTTTAAAAAAAAACAAGGACCTGATGCTGCCGCTAAAGTGTAAATTCAATAAAGCAACTAAAATTTTTATTGTTGTCTTTTCATTTCTATTCGAATCCTTCTAATAATATTTTTTTTTGTTTTTGGTATAATATTCTTTTGCCATTCGCAAACAAGTACCAGTAACTTAATTGAGAAGATCTCCCTAAAATCGTGTCCGAATTAATAACTCCTAATTGAAAGAGCACCACTCACTGGATAAGCAATCAATGGCAAAGGTATAAGCGGGTGTATTTTTCAAATTAGTTCAATATTTTCAAGTTAATTATTTTCATATATGTTAATTTGTTGATTAAAACTCAACTTAACTTTATTCTTATATATCTTATCAGAAGTCAAAAAATGAATTAATTTCTTAATTTTTACATATGTTAAATACGATTTATCAAATAAGCATAGCCTACTATTAAATAATGATTATACATTTCCAACAATATAAAATACTTCGTGATTGTTTTGACTAACTCTAAGTAACTAAGAACTAAGCCAGTCCACAAATTCAGTGTTGCAATTAAATCACAAACAAGTTACCATTAAGATACGAAGAAACAATAGTGAATCAAATATTTTATGATAACAATAGTGTTAACTAATAAATTTCAGTGTTAAAAAAATTGTATATTAACCCGTTTCGGACCATCGTGTGGTACACCACACGGCTAATTTTGAATATTTTTTTAATATGCAAAGAATATTTTATTTTTATTTTATTTTATTTTATTTTATTTTATTTTATTTTATTTAATTTTATTTAATTTTATTTAATTTTATTTAATTTTATTTAATTTTATTTAAATTTATTTAATTTTATTTAATTTTATTTAATTTTATTTTATTTTATTTTTTTTTATTTTATTTTATTTTATTTTATTTTATTTTATTTTATTTTATTTTATTTTATTTTATTTTATTTTATTTTATTTTATTTTATTTTTATGAATTTTATTTTATCTTTCAAACAAATATTAAACTTTTCTCATATACTTAAACTTATTTTAATTGACTATTTACTATAGAAATTTCACCGTGAAATTTCTAGTCTGAAATTGCATAGTATTTAATGCGTTAGATAGTATCTAGTATCTTACTGGCACGCAGTTTTACCATATATTTTTTTAAACAAAATTTTTTGAGGGTTTTCTTTTAATCATTAACAAAAACTGTAAAAATATGTAAATACGGTTCTGATTTTTAATTGAGTCAAGGCACTTTATATTAAAGTTATTATCTAAAAACACAAACACTAGCGAACCAAATACCAGCAAATTTTTTAAAATATATTTTTTTCATAACGATGAACCTTACTTAATATTAGAACCTTTTTGATGTCTATTATTTCAAAAGGCATGAAAAAAAGCACTTTCAGTGATGTCTAGCACTCTAAATTTATTATTATAGTTTATCAAAATTACGATTACTGAGTTAAGTTGTGATACTATAAAATAAAGTTATGAAGTATTCTTATTAATTCTATTAGTGAATTATAATTAACTGTTTAAATATATGTAATTATATATAATAAAAAGGTAATTAAATTTATAAAAATACGTGCTATATATATGTATATAGGAGTATAATGCACTTTAAACTATTTAGCGCAGCTAAAAGCACAGAAAGCACACACATTTTGTGTATTTAAAATTCATTTTTTTTAACTAATAAAGTAAAAATATTTAAATAATAACAAAAAAAAACAAAAAGAAAAGATAAAAAAATTAACTTTTATTAAAAAAGTTGGTTTAGTGAAAATTTTTCCAATATACGCGCAAGAGTACATGACGAAGTGAACTTGTAACGACTAAACCTTAGAAGAAAAATGCTACTTGCTACTACGTGCCATTGTCAATGAAGTTCAGATAAAAAATAGGAAAAATATTAAAACAATAACTCTTCCAATCCATTTGATAATTATTGATTAAACTGCCAACACGTGACGGTGAATTTACTCAATATACGCAGCATGATAACAGGCAATGCCGCAGTGTGTAGAGCAAACAAATGAAGTACAAAATCGAACCGGAATTACGTAGCCCACTATGAGCTATTTTCAATGCCTAAGTAGCTAATGTAGCTGAAAGTGTGCCTGCTAATAGTAGAGGATAACCACCATTGAACCCATACACCTTATCTACACCTTAAAATATGCGTAAATATAGAAAAAGGCTTTTTATGGAATTTCAATTTTCTTCAGCTTCCTTATGTGGTTGATATGAAAATTAGCATATTTTAGAAAACTAATGACAAGATACGTAACATTATGGGCTGAGATAGTTGTTAATATTTTATCAATATTTTCGGTGTATAAATGACAAGGAAAATGAAATTTTATCTATACGTTTTTAGTATGTAAGTCAAAAGGTATCTGCTATATTATCATTTTGTTTTTGATTTTAATAAACAATTTTGTGGTTGTCATTTTATCAAAGATGCAAAACCGCAAAAATCTGTTTTTGATAAGTTACACTTTATGCTTTTATGTGGTCCTTTCCAAATTTGCTATTTTTTATGAGTTGGACTTGTTTTAAGATAAGCACCATAAAGCCATTATATGATTTCTTATCGATAAACAAATAAATTGTTTGATGACTATTTTAATGGATCTTGTTTTTTGCTTTTTTTGTGTTTATATATTTCATCTCGTAAACAGCACCACACATGTACGAAATTGTTTTGGCACAACGGGGCGTATGATTAACATTTATTCAAGTTCCACCTTTCAAGTGTACGTATGGATTGGACACATTTAAATTGCGTAAAGACTCTTGTTGAAAGTTGGAAATAACATTTTGAAGATTATGTCCATTTTTTATGGTTGTTTGATGTGCTTACATATAAGAACATTTACAAGAGCACATAAGAATGGTAGTATTAGCAGAAAATGATTTGACGTGTGAAATGTATGTGAAAAGAGACATATTACATTACATATAAGTAAATGTTAAATTAATAGACATATATTTATTAGTCAATGCTACTGTCACAATGACATGTTTGATTCACTATTGTTTATTTGTATATTGTACAAAAGTTGTCCGTGATTTGATGTCAACATTGACTTCTAAGACTGAATCAGTTGATTGTGATTTCAAAACAACTAAGAAGTGTTGTATCAAAATCATTAGGTTAACAATATTAGAAGTGGATGACTTGTGAATTAGCTTGAAAATGGTTTAAAACATAACATATGGATTTGACACACCCATAAACATACAAAAATGTAAGAGTTATTTAAACAGTAATATATATCACTTTTCTTTGCATGCGCTGTTGTTAATTAATAATTGTTTATATTTCATAATATTAATAAAAGTAAGATAAATTAATAGTCAATAAAGAACAAAATATTAAGTATAAAAGCGAATAAATTCTAGTATTACTAAAATTTTCAAAGTATTACTTTATTTCTTTATCAATAAGCGGAACAATGGTATACCATAATCGTAAAGTGGCCTTTAGACATCAACGCGCGTTGACAAACACACGAAGTCTTCTCTCTCCATTACACATTAAATTTACCAACAATTTTTAAACACGCCTCCAGCAAACAATGCAAAATTTGTTCACTCATCAGTATTAAAGCAATCGCTGAAGTGTCGACAGCGGCTGCTATGCGTAATTTCCTTGCGAAAAATGATGTTTTACATTTAATTTATAATTTTAATTTATATATTTATATTTATTTTTATGATTTCAATTTATATATTTATTTTTATATTTTGGTATTTTTTAGTATTTTTTGTATTTTTATTTTATTTTAAATTTTCCGTAGGTGTACAATGCAATTAATATTTAAAACAAAATTTTTATTGTAATTTAATGTTTGGTTATTTTTTTTAGCCCAAGGTTATTAATATTTTAATTCTTCTTAATAAAATGTTTTGGAAATTAAAAATTTTTACCTAGGTAGAAAATACAAATATTTAAAATAAAAGATACAATTCATTCATATTTGCAAAGCATCGCATGCTAACGACAAATCATGCGTGCATTTAAACGATGTTTACGCTTCCATTTCTCAAAATAAATAAAATTTTGCATACCGACCAAATCCGACTGTATATGCAAAAACACGAGCGTGTTTGAAGAAATATCAAAATTTTTTGATTTTCGTCAACACATTTCTTAAAATTTCAAATGTTACTATTAAACAAACAAATTTCGCATTTCACAAAGTAGGAGAAAAGTAGGAGAAAAAAATTCTCATGTGAGAGCGATTTTTTAGTATATTTGTTGTTTTATCTGGGGCGTGTTTAAAAAATTTTTAAAAAATTGTTTGTGTAATGGCAAGCGCGCGTTGACAACGAGCGTTGATGTCTAAAGGGCCCTTTACATGAAAGTGGGTCAACCATTTTACCTACCACCACCACGAACAACAACAACAACAACAACAAGAACAACAACGCCAATAGCAGCAGCTACACTACCCGCTCGTCTCATACAGCAATGATAATACAACGTAAGCTTTGCGCAGGCTACGCACAATATACAATGTACACTACTGCAACAATACATATCAAGGCAAATTGTGTGTAATTGTGTGTGATTGTGTATGCTTTAAATAGTATAAGCAAAATTAAACTGACAATTTTCAAGAGTTGTTGTTTGTCAAACTAAAATCACAAGAAAAATTACAAAAAAAAAAAATATGCCAAAATTAATTATGTTATTACACAGTACATGCAGTACGTATGGGTATATCAAAGAAAAAGCGACCGTATGCGACCGTTTGTAGGTGGGAACAAAAAGCATAAGTTACGCTACATTGATTTATGTAATTTATGTATAAATAAATTAAATATTTTTACATATGTATATAAACTTAAACAAATATAATTACTTTAAATTAATAAAAAAAAACAAAAAACTGGATTAACTACAAAATTTTGTTCAAACGATAGTGTAGTTTGACTAAAAACAGCTGCAGTAGCACGTGCAACATATATTTGCTGTGCTACAAAAAAAAATCGTTGAACATATCACATGCAACAACATACGACCGACCGCCATTATTAAAAGCTGACATTTTTAAAGCAAATAGAAGATCAACTACAACAACAATAAATGTATTTAAAAAAAAATCATATCAAACAACACATATATTTTAATTGAAATGAACTCAAATTAGCACGAGGTTAACCAAATTGAAAGTAAATTTATTTTATTCATTTTGTTTTTTTTTGTTTTTCTATTTAATTTGTATTCGTCATCCAATGAAACAAACACAAGCACAAACATAAGCAAAAAAAAAAAAAATAGCAAAAACAAAACTGGAAACAAAGTTGGGTGGACGACGTTGATGTTAGACTGGGCATTGTTGTTGTGCTGATAATATTAATAAATAAATTAAAGAGATCAGTCAGTAAGCGTACATATGCATGTACATATGTATGTGTGCGTGCATTTGTTCGCTCATATAAATATTTTATGTAATTTCATATTTGAGTGTCAGTGAGGTTGTTTTATGTTGTAATATTGTTTTTTTTGTTTGTTGTTTTTTGTTGGTTTCAATATTTTCTCAATAACAACGTCAGTCAAATATGTAAAAAGTATGTCAATAAGCATAAGTTATGTTTTAAAAGACAAAATGATTTATTTTGAGTTTCGGTTTTTTTTCTTCGTAATTTTCTTTAGCTTTTTTGACAATTTGTACTTGAATAACGACATTTTAATTTATTGTAAGATTTGGCATATTTTTTTTAAAATTGAAATTTTTTTAAAATGCCTCCACCGACTTAACAAAAATATATTTTGCAACTCAAACTTAAATTAAATTGAGTATAACCAACGTCGTGTTACAGAAACAACAATAATAACCAACCAATAAGTTGGTTATTAAGTTTGGCACCTTCACTTTTATATTAACACTACACACACCCTTTTTTCCTCACAGAAAAAAAAAATGTTAAATTAACTGATCACGTTTAATTTTAAAATATATATTTTTTAGGCTCTAAAATTAACTATGGTTAAGATTAATTTTAAATCTCAACATTTACTACAATCATTTTATTAAAAGTTTATTGAAAATAAAAATATAAGATATTGTTAATATTAATTGAAATCATTTGCGCCATATTAAAAATTAAAACACCTCTTATTAATTTAAATGCAGTCTCGCTTGCTAACAAATTTTCTAATCAGGTCAATAACAAATACACTGAAGCCGCCGCCTCATCAAGCAAACGCTCATAAAAACGCTCATGCATACACCAAAAACACAAATTAGAGCTAATAAAATTTTGATAAAAGCATAACATAATGCACAAAGCACAATCAATCTTTCATGTGTGTATATGTGTATATGTGTGTGCTGTTAGTGTAGGGGAGGAAGTCTGCCAATATCAGCTTTTTGCTCAGGGCAAAATTTACCACTCGAGTAGGAGTTTTGATTGTCATTTCTAATTCGTTTGTGTGTTGCTTTCGAATTTGTGTTACTAATTTGTGGTAGGAGTTGTTAATATTGTGTAATGACTGTGTAATATTCAAATGAGTGCTAGTGTGAAACTTAGTAAAAAGCACATTGTTTTATGATGTGTAGCGGCTTATTAGTTTAAATGTTAAAATTATTTTTATTTGCTTGACTATTTGGTATATCATTTCAGCTTTTATTTATTCTCAAACAAACATCGTTGATAAATATATTTATATATATAAACTGCATTTGAAGGTTAAAGTCATAAGTTGAATAAAAATTATTTTTTATAATTTTAAAAATGTCACTTTTAACTTTATAAAAGTTACAACAACAACAAAATTAAAATTAAATTAATAAAGTTTAATTTTAGTTACAAAACTAAAATCATTTTTATGTTGATGAATTAAACTTTAAAATATAAGTAATGAAAAAAAAAATAAAAAAAATTTTAAAAAAAATATGTAAAAAAATATTAAAAAAAAATTACGAACCAAATATTATTAAAAAATATTTTAAATAAATTATTAAGAACAAAAATGATTAAGAAAGAAATTATAAAAATAAAAAATATTAAAAAACAGTTCAAAAAATAAAATTTTAAAAATTATTCGATTTAAACTAATTTGTACAACAAAATCATAAATCAAAATCATGAAAAATTTTTTAAATAGTTTTTCTAAATTCAATATATCATAAACACGTATTTGCATTTTCATATACCATATATCCAACTAATATTTTTTATTTTGCATTTTTTATTTTTCATTTTGCACGTATTTGCATTTTTATATATATATAACTAATAGTTTTGTTAAAAAAATTTTTGTTTAATGGAATATTATATACCTTTTGTTTTATAAGTAAGTTTGAATCAATTAGTTTTTTAAAACTTCATCTTTATATTTTTTCATATTTTTAATATTTATTTTTTAAATTTCTTATTTATTTATTTCTTAAATTTTTTTTATTAATACATATTTAAAATTTTTTTTTCCAAATTTAAACGCATATGCCAAAAGAAATGTCTTCACATGTTAATTTTTTGTAGTGTAAGCCTGGCTTACACAACAAGTGAAATTATGGTTGTTTTCCTAGTTACTTTTTTTTCACAATTTAATTATTTATTTTTGTCATGTACCTGGCAGCTGCTCTTATAATTTTGATTATATTACATAAAATAGGCATAATGCATTAAGAAAGAAGAGTATGAGCTATGAGTTTCAATACAGGTTCATTTATGTGCCGTACCAATAAAGAAAACCTTTTAAGCTTAAGTTAACAGGCATTAAAAACTTTAATTACAAAAAGCATACGACAAAAAAAAAACACAAAATAAACAAGGCAAGAGAAAGAAATGCCAAACATATAACAACGTACAGAAAACAGCACAATAAAAATGTTATACGTATAATAAAAACAAAAACAAAATTAAAGAAAACAAACTAAATTACATGATTTCAAAAATTAACAGCCTCTCTCACTCAACAAAAAAACTGCAAACTAAAAAAAAAGCGCCAACAAAAACAAAGAAAACTTAACAGCAACATAAAAAAATGGTCAAATACTATGTAAATTGAACCTTCAAAAGGTTCATTTACCTCGAAATGAAACGTAAAAACACAAAAGACCAACAAACCCAAACGAACCAGACTTTTTTCCATACCAAAAACCAAACCAACCTACAAACTCATAAACACATGCAGACACACACACACAAAGCTGAGTGCACACCATAACGTATGAGTAACATAAAATATAGAGCATAACAATGAAGAGCTCAAAAACACTTCGGTTTTATGCTCTCGAGTGAGTTTGACTCTATTTTTTTTTGTGATATTTATTCTGTTATTTGCCAGTGCTTGGTAGCAGGTTGAATGAACTCAGCATAAAACTCAACACTAACTTGTGATTTTACTTTCGTTTTTCAATGCCTCCAAAACTAGTTTCAGTACACATAGTTTCTTGTTGTTTCATACTGCTGTTGTTATTGCTATTATCGCAGTTGTTGTTATTTCTGCTATTAACTCTGTATTCTAAGCATACATATATACATATATAATACTAAAACTATACAAATACCATACCCTACCCTATGCCATACATTTCTGTCGTAAGCAAGCAGCTGCAGTATTATTGCTTTATCGTTGATGCTATGTAAGCAGCAACGGCAGCAGCAGCAGCAGCACTAGCAGCAAATATCTAATAGTTATGCTTGCAATTGTGCAGCAAGCAGCAGTAAGAGTTCAATGACTCTGAAATTTTCTCGAAGGTTTTTTCTGCATAAGACGTAACAGTGTGCAGAGCACTATTGCTGCTGTTACCAATGGTTGCTGCAGCTCAACACCAAGCAGCTGTTTTGTGCAGCGATTTATGTGTGCAGCATAACGTTATCATAGCAGCATTGCAGCGAGTAAAAGTAACGAACAGCAAATGCAAGTTCGAATTTTCGAAGAACCTTTAAAATGAAACACACACACACATATATACACAAGCAAATATTTGCATATATATGTAAGTGAGCTGGACTGTGTGAATTTTTCTTATATTATTTTTTGCTTATTCTTTTTATACATTCTACATATATTGTTTTTGTGCTGCCACACAGACAAGTGCTGTGCAGTGCATGTGTGTATATACTAACAGCCAAACAGGCTGGCAGGCTGGCAGGCAGGCAGCAAGCAAGGAGGCAAGTAAGCGAGCTAAGTAAACGTATGACGTTGTGCTGAATGCCGTTCATTGCACTCAATTATAGGCTACATATAAATAACCTCGTTTTAAATTGTCATAGCTACTGCACACAGCTACTACTTGCAAATGATTATTTTTTATTATTTCATTGTTGTTGTTATTTTGATATTTATATGTGCATTTTTTCATTGCATTTTAGTGAGACTTGAGTTGCTGTGAGTTGAATAAACGACTGACTAACTAACTGAGTGACTGACTGATTGCCCATTATACCCGTACTGACTTACAGACACACAAACGATACGACAAAATTTGTCAACATTTTTTTATGTGCATTTCATTTTAGTACACTTTGTCGTTGTGGTTGTTTGATATTTGTTTATTGTTGTTGTGTTTTATTTGCTGCTGCTGTTGTTGTTGTTGGTTTTGTTATTGCAATGACTGAGT
>NC_051848.1:101180290-101193941 GCF_002237135.1 Teleopsis dalmanni
ATGCGATATTAAACTTTGCAAGGGGACCTCTGCCATTGATTTTGGTACTGTAATTCCGATAGGATAACAATTTAATTTTTCAGCTACTATTTTATGGTACGATGGATACAGGTTGCAGTTTAAGTCCTTGGCTCTACCTCTAATCTCTCTATATTGGTCTACTGACAGCTTAGTTCCAATCATCATAGCTAATGCTTCGATAGGGGACATCATAGATGGCACATTTTGTGGTTCCTTCAATTTATTGTATAACTTAACTCCTTCAGTAGCAGGTCGATGATGTAGCTCTTTAACTAGTATTGCTGATTTTCTCTTTCCTTATTTCTGAAGTACGCTAACAACTTTAGATATTATCACTTCAGAGCTCTTAGCACAGTCTTGAACTTTCCTACGTTTCGTACGCACTGATGATTCCTTAAATAATTTTACGGGTCTTCCAACTGAATTCCGTGATGTTGTTGGTATTGCATCTAATACGGTATCTGGGAGGCAAAAATATTCTTGGAGCCACTCTTCATTTAGTTGGTTGAATCGGTCCCTTCTTCTGCCTGCTGCAATCCATTTTCTTTCAACCAATATCGAATAATTCATTAAGACATTTCAATTCGGTCGTCTGTAAATTTGCAAGCTTTGGATCTAATTTAACTATAAAATTAATAAAATCGCCAATGTTTGGAAATCTAAGCCAGGCATCAAATAGAAATTCATTTGTAAATTTAGTTGCCATAGCTTCAGAGTATGTCGTTCGTATTAATGTTGTATAAAGAATATCAGTCTGGTTTTCTGTTCTATAAGATGCATATAAAGATATATTAATAATATCGATGTTGCAAAACAAAACCTTAAAGAAATAGGTAGCTAGTTGATTCTAATTCCATTTTACAATTGGCAGGTAGTTAAATTAAAGGGTTTGCGCATTACTGCATAGCGTGCGTCTGAACGTAATGTGTTATAATTTGTTTGTTTTTCAACCGATTTCCTTGAAATTGGAAATATAAATAAATGAAATGTTTATAAAATTATAAATTTCTTTTTATTATTACTTATTATGTTTGTTTTTGAAATAAATGGTGTTTATGGAAGGTCATATTTTCCGTTATTTTTCGCTACTTTCTGAAGCCTGAAATAGGTGTAAAACACAGAGTGCGCAGGTCAATTTTTTTTTTTTTGTTGTAAAGTTTAACTATTTGGCTATTAGTAGGAAAAATTTCATGAAAAAACTCGGATACTTTTTTTGGGTATCGCAGATAGAAGTGAAAATGGCCATGAAAAAAATGCTGACTTTTTGTGTAATTTCGCTAATCAAAATTGAAATTTTTTTACACATAATGAATAACAATATCGTAAGCTTTAAAAAATGATCATTTTTGAATAAATAGTAAAAAAGCTATAAGGGTTTAAAGTTGGTTTAATTTTTACGAAATCATAATTTCGCTAAAGTTGCATAAACTATAAATAACTTAGGAACTAATGAGCGGATCACGCCCATTTTTTGCATAAAGTTGTGTTGCTATGTAAGTCACGTATATATGTAGTCCAATAAGTGCAAAAAGTGTTTTTAACGATAATAAATGATTTAATATGAAAATTTTGTATGGGGGGTGGGTGTGATAGAGGGCGGAAAACCATAAAAAAATTTTGGAATCTAGATAATAACGTAAATTTTCCGGACACCAAAATTCAACTTTCTACCTATCATAGTTTTTAAGTAATCTTGGGACCACGGTAAAATCCCCATGTTTGGACAAAAATTTCGGGTAGTTCCGGTAGGCCGATTGGGCTCAAATTAGATTTAAAAGAAAATTTTAGGAAAATTTCATATCAATATCTCTACTGGTTCCGAAAATATCGAATTATGACCGCCTAATTTTGTGTTTTGTCACACTGTGCGGTGGTGGATTCCTATTTTTGTCCTTGAGGGTGTCCATTGATATCTGTTTTGGTTTATTTTATGGTTTATTTGAGTTGGTTAAGGATCGGTATATTACATTTTCTGGAACTTGCAATGCAGAGGAATCCTGCATATTGTGGGTTTTGGGATGTGGTGAGCTGGTGGTTGATCGATATATTTATAATTTTTATTTTATAATTTTATCTATTCTTAAAATTGTTAATTTTTTATTTTTCTGGTTTTCATTTTTATTTTAATATTATTTTGTTTTTATTTTTATTTTTGTTATTATTTTTTGCTCTGTTATTTGTAATTTTTTATTTTTATTTTTATTTTTTATATTATACACGTTATTTTTTTTTTATTTTTATTTTTATTTTATTTTTAATTTTATTTTTATTTCAATTTTAATTTTCATATATTGTTAATTATATTAAGGATTTTTATTTTTGACATATGGAGCCTTTTGATTGTAATTCTTTTAATTTTAATATTTATTTATTTATTTATTTACTTTAATTTATATTTAATATGATTTATTTAACGATTGTTTTTCTCATTCAATTAATTTGTATGGTGTATTACGGTTAAAAAGTTTTATAGATATTTTGCATATTCATTAGTTATTAATTTTTCATAATGTTTTATATAATAAATAAGAATACAGATTGTTTTGAACATCCACATAACCGATTGGTTTAATAATAGCTTTTCGAATAGCCGGATATGTGGAATTGAATATTATATAGGAGTGACACATAATAAATATATCAATTTAATTATTTATAAGATTTGGATCACATGAGTGTTAATGTATTCATCTCTATGGATTAATTATTTATGGGTATATAATGATATAAGTTTAAATCTACAAATAATGATGGAATATTTTCTCTATAATCGTTTATTTTCATTTTTTTTTTTTTCATTTTTTGAATATGAGAAGTATAAGAATTTTTATAAATAAATAGTGAGTTTGAACACTTTGATTGGAATAAATAATTTTAATAAATAAATTGTTGAATTATGTTTTTCAGTATAAATTAATCACTTTATAAGTTCGGTGTGGTTAATGTTTTTATTGTGTTATATAAATAGGGTGTAGTAAATAATAATATTCTTTCCCGATCAACTGATAAAACGAACACCGAGATATGTTTTTTTGTAGAGGTATGGAAGCATTAAAGAAGCATTAAAAAACATTAAAAACATTAAAAACCATTAATTAATTAAAACAATTAATTATTTAAAAACAATTAATTAATTTAAAACATCAAGATATACCTACCTTTCATTATTTTAATATTTATCATAACCAACTTATATGTATGGTATATATTAATCAATATATAATGGATATGTATATAAACTCAATATAAATTGAGCCAGAAAGAGTCATCCACTAAAGGTTCCCACTAACACGTTTCGTCTGGTGACCAACTAGACTCATCAGAGTGGATAAGACTAAAAGTTTAGAAAATTATGTCGTTTTTTATAAAGTCATTTTTATGTCAAATCATGTCATATGTCCACATTATTTTATAATCTATAACACTCCTAGAAAACTAAATCAAATCTTCAAATACATTATAGAAATCATAGAAATCAAATAGAAATCATTATTAAAAAATTATACATATTATACAGATTATACAATTAAAATACCGAAAAAATACATAGTACATTATAGCTTAACTTAGCATATGACAAAAATGTCAACATCTATAGGGCACATATATCAAATATACATTATATAATAAAGTATTAAATAAAAATAAAAATAAATAAATAACACAAATAAATACTGCATTCACTTATAAAAATCATTAAAAATAATGTATCATTATCATAAAAATAATTCTAATGTAAAAAACTCTATCTAAAACCCTAAAGTTACATTACTATTTTATCTCTTCTATAAATCTTCTCAAGTGCAAGTATATCTTCTTAACATTAAAACTTCTTAATATTTTTATACATATTTATGTAATCACCCTAATTATTATTGTACTCAAAAACATCTAATCTTTTATTTTACAACATATTCATAAACAAAAACAAAAACCTGAAACTAAATTCTTAAAAAACATTCTAATTCTAAACCATACATGGTTTAATACCATTTAACTATTACCATAATTTATATTTTACATGTTTGTTATTATTACAAACTCTCTGTACTTACATTTAACCATACAACAATTAAACAGGTACTAAAAATTCTAATCTAATCCTAAAATATTTTATTTATAATATGTTTACAATATAAAATAAAAAAATTAAATAATCTATTACCCTAATTAATATCTCAAAACATATCTCCTTATAATAACACAACAACATTGCTATCAAAAATATCCTATTTATTTCTAATATACAGCACTCAAATATATATATATTAATTTACCTAGACAATTATATATAGCATATGAAAAAATTTAAAAATTTGAAATGTATTCATGATAATTTACGAAAAGTTCCTCATTTAATAACATATGATTAATAATAAGCATACATTGGGTACAACTCTCCAATATATAATATAGAGGAATATAAAATTTTGTATCACTTATATATCACCTAAAAATATTCTCCAAAAACATGTCATATAAATCCAAATAAATAATTATTTTTCTAAATATTCTGATAAAATTGCTATCTATCTAACTCCTTCATCTTCATAGGCACAGATGTACCACATAAAAATCCTTAGCTATTATTATACATAAACCATAATTTATTTATATGTTTCCATATAATTCATAAACATCACATTCCAAAAAATTGATTCCTAAGTGCTTATATTCACAACAATGCGTCTGTTAAAAACCTACATTTAAAACTCCATTGTTCATATTATACCTGAATATTAACATTACACACTCACTATATCTATATCTAACATATATAACCTAAGAATATATCAAAGGTACAAGAAAACTACTAAAATAAAATAAAAATTATATCTATAGTTTCGTTAACTCATCAATATTTATATGGCAAAATACATCACCAATTATATTCCAATACTTAATATAATATTTCATATGCATCTAACCAAAAATATCTTAATTTCTCTATACTCACTCTATAATAATTCCATTCTTCACTTATTATATTAAACCCATATTGTTTACACAAATCTTAAATAACACAATCTTAAATGCCACAACTTCAGAATGTGATCATATTGATGTCATCTCATAATATTAAAAACTTATAACTATAAACTATATCGTAGTACTAATATTTGTTATAAATTAAAATAAATAACATTACTATCAAAATTTTTATCTTACTAATCAACATTAAACCACTATCCACGTGTTTTTTACTTATGATCATCTGTTGACCAAAACGTATAGATTACTTTGACAATAACAAATATTTTCATATATAAAAAATAAATCATTAAATCACTCTTCATTAATTTAATATTTGTAAACAAGCTTGTAAATTCCATATATATTATTAACAAATTTTTCAGAAAAAACTGCATTAAAAACAATTAAACATTTTTGTTATCTAAAAATTCCTACATCAAATCCATAAGTGTTCTAAATCGCAATTATTTATAATAAACTTTACAAATTACATATTTAATATTAAAAATATTAAAAAATCACATACAATTGTGTTTTATCCTCCAACACATAGCATTAAAAAATTAATATTATTTAAAAAACCAAAAAACTGATCAACAATATATCATCTGTTCAACTGTGAAAAACTTATAAAACTATTAATAATATCTATCAAATTGTTATGGCCTGCACGAAAAGAGGAAAATTAGATATACAGATATTAGAGTGCAAACAAGATATTACCTTGGGTTACCCGCGATGCCCAGCTCCACTCCAAGTAGCACTAGTTTCGTCTACCAGTATTGTTTCCTCCACTGGTGATCGTGTGCTACGCCAACAGCACTAGCACATTTTTCTTTTTTTATACTTATATATACAATATTTTTATTGTATATATAGTATTGACTAATTTTTTTTAAATACTAACAAAGTGCATTGCTCGCACATTGCAGAAGAAATAAATGGGTAAAAGCATTTGTACATTTTTTGTTTTGATCAAATTGACAGCAAAAGCTTTAGGAGTAGTAAAGATCAATGGTGCCAGAGCAATGCACAATGGAAGTATTAAAATAAGTTATAAAGGGAAAAAAGTGGGTAATGCAGGTGGAACGTTCGGAATGTACAAAAGAAAAACAGTATTAACTGAAGGTTCAAAGAACGACCTCCAAAAGTGTACGGGATGAGTTTACAACGGGTGAAATTACGGAAGGATAATAGATATAAAAGTGAAAGAGTGGTTGCTAGCTTTCTTCTTGAACAAATGATTTGAACGGTGACGGTCGATGTCCGCGAGCAGTTAGAAAAGTTTTTTTTATTGTTGGAATTTAAAATATATGATTGAAATATATTAACTAATAGATAAAGTGGATATTTAAAAATAAAAAAAAAATAAATATGAAATAGCTACAGCAGTAGAAAAATACCAGATAATGAATAACTAAAACTGAATACTGTAAATGATTATAATAAATAATTGTGTTATATTAAATTATTAAAATATTCAGTGGAACAAAAATGTTAAAAATGACAATAGCATTTTTTTTGCAATGCACTTTACATATTGTGTGAGAAATTTAATAAGTTAAAATTACATAAAAGTGCACTTTTATATACAAGTTATACATATGTACGAATGTACGAAAGAAATATTCATTACGCTTTAAACGTTTAATCTATTCTTAAAAATCGGAGGCTTAAATTATCGCCAAAGAAAACTAAAAAGTTCTAAACTAATCTGGCCACTTAACTAATGGCCATGAATTGAGAATATCCCTATCTCAGTGGCATGAATAAAGCAGCAGCAAAGAACAACAAGTGAAAAGTAAATCCACCGGATGAAGAATTAGTTACTCTAACTGATCCCCTTTTTACAAATGAATGGCACATCACGCAATAGCGTTACTGACTATGCAGAATTTGTAGAAGCTCCACAAGAAAACAGCAACAAGACAGCAGAAACAACAACAGCTAAGTGGCGAAAAATTCATTATTTCACATGATATACCTATATCATTTATGAATTTTTTTTTAATAATTATTTTATTATATAATTTTTATAATTTTTATTATTTTTTTTATTATTATTGAATTCTTATATCATTTATAAAATTTTTTTTAATAATTATTTTACTATATAATTTTCATAATTTTTATTATTTTTTATTATTATTGGATTCTTAATATTTAATTAAACTAATTGTTGAAACAGGAGTCAGAAAGAAAAAAGGGGAAAAGAAACATGTAAATTTATAATACAGCCATAGTCAAAAGTATTTACACAACGAAAGTTTTTGTACATATTGCATAAAAACATGTTTTTATTGTTGTTGTTGGACGTCAGTTGCAAAAAATTTTTTTGTTGTCACTTAGATTTATCTATGCAGAACCAAATAAAAAAAGAATTGGAAAGATAACTGTTCATTTGACAAAAATATAAGCAACTGCGCTGATGCTTATTAGTAGTCAAAAGTATTTACACACATTTTTTTCGCGTCAAAAGTATTTACACAAAACAATAATTAGCATTTATTGTAGGATTTCCTTTAAGTAAGTGCAGTTGTTGGCTTTTGTCACAAACTACACAAGTTTAGAGATTTCAAAATTTCAGAAATTATTCAGGAAAATGATAAAAACCAAGGAATTATCAGTTGAAATTCGATCTGAGGTTGGCACCTAATATAAGAGTGGGATTTCTGCGACGAATTTATTAAAGTTATGCAAAATTTTACATAAAACGATGTGAAATCTAGATAAAAATAAGAACATATGCAAAAATTTAATAAATTTGAAGAGAACTGAGCGGAAACCTCCCATGAATCAAAGGGAATGCACATGATTATTAGGAGTAGTCGTAGAAAATCCTACAATAAGTTCTGGCAAAATAGCAGCATCATCGGAAATGTTGATTGGCAAGATTATTAGTGATGCTATACTACATCGCAGGTGGAAAAATATTAATATCAATACCTATGTGGTGCACAAAATAGTCAATATTACTCTAACGATTTTATTAAATATTCTCTCATTTGCTTTAAAGTATTGTTATAAGTAGGCCTAATGCACAAGTTTGTAAAAACAATGTGTTATGAATAGATGAGTCTGGATTTCAATTCTAGGGTTCATTTGATAACCACTCCATGCATTTTCGACAACGCCAAAAGCATAAAGCAGTGCAGCCACTCAATAGATTTGAAGGTGGCACAGTTTTGTTTTTGGAATGTCTATCATACAATGCATTTGGAGATTTGGTACCGAAAAATGGCACCTTAAATCAGTCCGGTTATATTGGTATTTCAAATAACCATGTCTTAACGTCAGAAAATAGACCTTTTCCAATCAATAACTGGGTTCTACAACATGACAATGCACCATGTCATCAAGGATGTGGACTTAATCCAATTTTAAAAGAGTTAAATCCTACTGTGTTTTTATAGCCTGCACAGAGTTCTGGTCTTAATGTCATTGAATATGGTTGAGACTTCATAAAACAGCAAAATACTATTAATAAAAATCTAAAATGTAGTGATAGCATAATTGAAATAGCGAATATTCGGTCCAAATTGATTCGCAGCTGGATTCGATCAATTCCAGCTAGATTACGGGCCGTTATTGATGCCAAAGGTGGTGTAACCAAATATTAATTATATTAATTAAATAAAAATAAAAAATTTTTTTAAAAATTCATCAATTAAGAAGAAGAAAATGAAATTAACGTTTTGTGTAAATACTTTTGACGCAAAAAAAATGTGTGTAAATACTTTTGACTACTAATAAGCATCAGCGCAGTTGCTTATATTTTTGTCAAATGAACAGTTATCTTCCCAATTCTTTTTTTATTTGGTTCTGCATAGATAAAGTTAAGTGACAACAAAAAAATTTTTTGCAACTGACGTCAAACAACAACAATAAAAACATGTTTTTATGCAATATGTACAAAAACTTTCGTTGTGTAAATACTTTTGACTATGGCTGTATATTTAATATGTACTTTTTTATCAATTTCTACGAGGATTTTAAAATTGCAACTATACAGATTTTAAAATTAAAAGGAACAAATCATAAAGGTTCAGATAAACATAATATTTATTATTGATAATTTTTTTATTTAATATTGATAATTATTGATAATTGAACATGTTTGTACAAAACTTTTCTAAATGGTACTTTTATGTACTAATCATTATCATAATAATAATGCACCAACTCTTTAACACATTTTCTATGAAATTATAAAAACAAATATCTTATATGAAAAATGCATTTTATTTTAAAAAATGCATTTTTTTTAAAAAGATTTCCAGGCCGGTGTGAGTTATATTTTGTTTTAAAAAATAGGAGTTATTATTGATTTTTATATTTATAAGGCAAAAATAACAGATCAAAATAATAGACCAAATTTAATTATTATTTTTTGAGTATTATTTAAAAATGCTCATATATTAAAAGTATGATGAAAGTTGTTGAATTAATAACTATATACTTAACCATGAGTTAAGACAACTTTTTGTAGCTGCCTTTTGTCTTAAAAATTTTTTGAAATAACTATTATTTTTGGTCCCTGTTATCATTAACATAATCTTTTTATTTTATTCTTTTTAGGCCATCCATTAAAGTTAAATTTAGAGACGATCGATTTGAAAAGCAGAGAATAAAAGAATAAAAGCAACAATGTAAACGAAAAAATTATGTATAAAAATCAAAACGAACAAACAATTTGCAACAATAACGATGTAGTTTTGTGTACTACACAACATTGTTTATAAACGAAATACTTACTTAAGTGGATAGTATGTAAAAGTGGAATATTTGTTATAGGAGAATTATTAAAATATAAAATAATTAATCTATATATTTTTAATAATCAAATTATTAATGTCCCAGAAGAACGTTAAAATTAAAAGCATACCAATTGCTGAAATAAAAAACAACATCGCCGTTAACATCAACCCAAATTACCTGGCTATGATGAGATAACTGGTAAATTGCTTCTAGAATTGCTTGTAATAGCTATCATTTGCATCAGAAACAACATCAGAAACAACATCAGAAACATCTTTAACTGCATGATTAGATTTTCCCTTTTGTTTCGAAAGTAGTGAAGGTTGTAGCAATACCTAAACCAAATAAACAACCTATTGCCAAGTCACCAATTTGGATTTCGTAAAAAGCATTATACAATTCAGTAAATACATCGGGTGGCTAACAAAATTGCAATGAATATAGACTCTAAGAAGATCACTGTGGGTGTGTATTTATACGTAGCCAAAACATTCGGCAGCGTCTGGCACGATGGATTGCTTTAAGGGCCCATTAGACAGCAACGTTCGTTGTCAACGCGCGCTTGCCATTACACAAACAATTTTTAAACAAAAGTTTTTTAACCACAAGCCCAGATAAAACAGACAAATATACTAAAAATCGCTTCTCACATGGGAATTATTTTTCTCCTCACTTTTCTTCCTACTTTGGTGAAAATGGCGAAATTTGTTTGGTGTAATAGTAACATTTGAAATTTTTAAGAAATGTGGTTTGACGAAAATTCAAAAAATTTTTTGATATTTTTCAAACATGCTCGTGTTTTGCAATATACAGTGCGCGGAATTTTGGTCGGCAAATGCAAAATTTTATTTATTTTTTGGAGAAATGGAAGCGTTAAACAATGCGTTTAAAATGCACGCATGATTTGTCGTTTAGGCGATGCGGATGCTTTGCAATATGAATGAATTTTATTTTAAATATTTGTATTTTCCTACTAAGGTAAAAATTTTTTAATTTCCAAAAACATTTTATTAAGAGAATGTGAAAGAAATATTTAAATAAACCTTGGGCTAAACACCAAATTAACCAAACATTTAATTAACAATTAAAATTTTGTTTTAAATATTAATTGGCATTTTGCACCTACGGCAAAATTTGTTATTAAAAAGATAACCAAAAAAAAAAAAAATTTAAATTATTAAATATATTAAAATATAGAAATTAATATATAAATTGAAAATCATAAAATAATATAAATATATAAATTAAAATTATAAATTAAATGTAAAACATCATTTTTCGTAAGGAAATTACGCATAGCAGCCGTTGTCGACACTTCAGCGATTGCTTTAATACTGATGAGTGAACAAATTTTGCATTGTTTGCTGGAGGCGTGTTTAAAAAATTGTTGGTAAATTTAATGTGTAATGGAGAGAGAAGACTTCGTGTGTTTGTCAACGCGCGTTGATGTCTAAGGGCCACTTTACAAACTATCAAGAATATTGTTTGCAGATTTTTATTTACTACTGAAGAGCTGCCTCAAAGATAGATACTTCCTTGTTGTCTAACATGATTGATATTTTTGTTTTGTCCACAGCTTCATTAAAAAGCAATCTTGAAAAAGTGGACATGACATTTAGAAGAAGAAGAAGAAGAAGAAAAAGAAGGAAAATTAAGAAGATAACTTAAGGGACAATGATGGAAAAAATAGTAAGCTTTGTACTGACAACATTAAAAATTTATAATTTGCAACAGATCTACTAATAAAAATATTTTTAATGTCTGTTAAATGAATAAGTAGCAAATTTAGATGAGGTCTAGGTCTATCAGAAAAAATAATGATTAATGAAAATAATTCTAATATATAGTAAGAAGCATTTTTGAAAGATATTAACAAAATTTCACTTCTCTCATCATATTAAGAGTATTTATAACGTAGAGTATAATTTTTGTGGTAGACGATATAAAGCAAATATCGTTATATGGACAGACAGGCTCTATTTAAATTGCTTAAATACTAAAAGAATAAGATATGAAACTTTTAAAAAACTAATTATCTTAATTCTTTAATCTTCTCATAACTATGAACTTAAATAAAATAAATATTTCATTAAACAACTAAAATATCTTATTTTATTTCATTTAGGTGACGTCATTATTTCAAATTTTCTTTAAATTTTTTTGATACAACAAAAACAAGTTAAACTACTTCTTCAAACTACTGGCGCAATCAAAAAATACTTAATTATCTCAATGAGTAAATTTTTAAATATTTGGTAATTATAGAATCTTACGTTCAACTAAAAGATTCATTGAAGTATAGAAACGTATAACTTTAATAATAAATATTTTATAATGTTTTTTTTTGTGCTTGAAATTATTATCTATCTTAAATCTTGTACAACAAAAAACAAAAAACAAAATTAACAATAAAACAAGTGATTTCACGCCACCTTTATTTTTTTGGGCATCTAAACTAATAAATTAGAAAAGATTTGGTTATTTTGATGTAGTCATCAATTTTTGGTGAATATCAGATCGAGTTTATTTATTAAATTTATTCTCCAAGCTCGCGCTTATTTTAGAGAAGCGTTGCAAATCAAGATCATTTTTCAGGTCAAATAATAAAGAAAATTTTAATAAAATAAAAAAATAATTATTGTAATTAATTTATGTAAATTAAATATAAATTTATGAAAACACAAAAGATTTGTTATATAAATATTTTTTCATATAAAATACTAATATATATATACTATTTATATACAGTCAAACCTCTCTATAACGAAGTCGTTGGTGCTTGCAAAAAACCTCGGTATAGAGGTGGAAATATATGAATAAATTTAAAAAATCTCAATGTGTCTACAGCAAAATTTCGTTATTGGGATATGTTTTATATAATATGTTTATTATTATTTTA
Organism: Teleopsis dalmanni; assembly: GCF_002237135.1. NCBI lineage: Eukaryota > Metazoa > Arthropoda > Insecta > Diptera > Diopsidae > Teleopsis > Teleopsis dalmanni. The sequence goes on from NC_051848.1 coordinate 101,192,943, forward strand.
TATATATAGTTATATATATAGTTTTTATTATTTTTTTCAGTTTACGCATAGTAAAAATTGTTTACAGAGAATAATCGAGTTATTTGAAAATTGGTCCATACATTATATGAGAAGTAAATATAGGCGATGGATAATAAATAAATATATATATATATAATATATTACAGATAAATATATATTAATTATATATAAATAAATATATATATATATATAATATAATATGTATATTTAATATAGATGTATATATAATATTTGATATTGTTGTTTAAAATGAAGCTACAAAAGTTTTGTCTACACCTAGCTGGAATAAAACTACTATTTAAAGCGGTTAATATAGAAATAGTCCGTCAGGTTTTAACCCGTCAGTAAGAGTAAAAGAAGAAAAAAAATGATGTTTTATTATAACTATTATAACTATTATTATATATGGGATTTAGCATATCCTTAAAAGATGTTATGCAAAAATAAAACAAATATGGCTTATGATTGTTATTGTACTCTTTGAAAATTGAAAGGTTTATGAATCCATTCATTCAAAAAGGTTTGTATTAACGTTTGAGATTTGACAACACTCGAAATTAATTAAAATTAATTAAAATAATATAAAAATGAATTTTTGTATAATTGTCACAGTGTGTATAATAGTAATAATAATGATAGTAATAATAGTAATAATAGTGTATAATAGTAATATAATAGTCACTTCCGTCTGAAAAATTTAACGTTAAATTATAATTTATATTCAAAAAATATTGTTCTCGCCCATGCAGTAACATTAGCATGACTTTCTACATATTAGGTTTTTAGATTAGGTTCTATACATAAGAAAGAATATATAAATCATGCAACAAAAAGTGTATCTACAAACAGAATAGTACTGAAATGTAATGATAATGAAGTTTATGATTTCGTTCTAATATAACACAGTAAGTGAATTAAAGAACATTCACAACAAATTAACAAAGCTCCAGAAAAATGTGCGCACATAAAAGTCAAGTA
>NC_051848.1:101194041-101208506 GCF_002237135.1 Teleopsis dalmanni
ATCTGTTAGCATTAAAACCTGGCAAGGTTACACACATGCGTGCCCATTTCAGTTCCATTAACAACAGTAAGTTTCCAATAAAAGAATATAAATGTTTATAAAGCATATCATCTTAATAATTCAAATCAAAGTAATATATAAAACTTTTTCATTCAGGTGAAATCACTTTTCCTCGAGAATTTGATTTCAAGGAGACGCGAAATAAAATAAAAAGTTTGTTGCACAGTCACTCTGATGAAAGACTTCCAAGAAATGGTATGGTACAACAGTTGGTTCGAAATCTGGAATGCATATTGGACTCCAGTATTAAGAAGGATAACCCACCATGACATGTGCATTAACCGATCACATGCATGCGATAATGATCAACGAAACTACGGATGATCTTGAAATAAGCAAGTATCACTGTTTATGCAGGGTAGAATGTGAGGACCAGTTTGTGTCAAGAAAAAGACAATTTATTTTAACAAATACGTTTAACATCAACACGAGAAGTCCCAAGACTAATAAAACTAAGATATGAAGTCTCTGGAGAAGTCGTGACACAGATACGACAACACTCGATGTTGTTTACTAATAACAATGAACTTATCGGAACTCGTCACGTCCTTGTCTTATTTTGTACAAACCCGTGAATATTTTGAACATAAAATATATCACATGCCACATAAATATTAACAATCCGTTTAGATCCAAGACTAGAAATTCCAAGGCTAATAAAACTAAGATATAACGTCTCTGGTTATAACTATTACACTAGTAAATATCTAATACTATAAATACGAAGAGGTCGTACTACACAGATCGAAAACACTCAGTGGTAATTTATTGATAACAATGAACTTATCGGAACTCTCACGTCCTAGTCTTTTTTACTAACCCGCGAATATTTTAAACCTGAAATACATTACAAGCCAGCTAAAATATTTGTTTTAATTATGAAATTTGGTTTTCACTACTTCTATTTCTCATATAAAGCATATTTTATTGGGAAAAAATTAGGGTATAGCGATCCATTTAGACGGGAATGCTTTCAATATATTTCAATATAATACCATATATTGGTAAATTTTAGTAACGAAACTTTTTCGGTTCTCTGTGAGAGCAATTTTGGGAACAACTTCTATCTGAATACTCGAAAATATAAAGATTGAATAGTTATACCTTCATCGAGTACTGATCATCATACCGGCATCAAGTTAAGAAATGATTGGCAATTACACGACATTCTGAATGTAAACTAAACCAAATCTATATTTAAAAATAATAATATATTTCTGTAAGAACTATATGTTGAATCAAATATATTAAGTACGATTTAATAACTTTTCCCTTATTAAATATGTGCAAATATTTCGTGAATCTCTCATATGAGCAGAAAAAAAATCGCTTTCTTATCAAATAGTCCATTATTTAATTAATCTACGCACCAATGTTATATTAATTTTATTTTAATTTAAATTTCAAATAGCTGAACACTTTTTTGACGCAGTATCTGCTCCTAAATGTCAAATTTAAATTATGATTCCAACAGCTGATATTTGTTTACATTTTTGATTTTATTTTGACATTTCAATAAATTTCAGCATTATACACATCGCCGGATAAATTTAGCGAAGATATTGTGTTGGCAGAATCACACGATGGACAATTCTCTTAAAATAAAAATCGCTTATTTAAGAATTTTATCGAAGAGAATGGAGTTTTAGCAATAGTCATTAGTGGAATCGGCCTGCTGATCAACAGCAGGTCTTTCACTTGGTCTAGTAAATATATTTCGCAGCAAAGCGAACAAAAATCGAACAAGTGACATCTCGCGTATATTTATCAAGGACTCACATCGTGTATTTAGCTTTGTTATATCAAGAACATTAAATACAAGAGGACTTCTCAACTCAAGCGATTTTATTTCTACACACACTAGGCCATTCTACACATACGCAGAGATTTTGCATTGGCTGTGCAGAAATTGTTTTTGATTTCTCTTTCCGGTAAGTTTAATTCGTAAGAATATTAGCTGTATAAAATGTATAGTAGCTGATGTATAAAATACGAAACAAATGATGGGTCGAACTGCACCAAACTCTATATGTGACTAACTAATTTCCATTACTTCACTTTGGATTATGGGAGTTTAAATCGAAGCCTCCATTGAATTACGGCCACATAATAAAACAGAAATCGAAGTACGAGAAATACGGTAATGTAGTAAAATTTTATTTTTTATAAAAAAAGATTTAACAAATTTTTGCTGTCAAAAAATATAACTCAGTATTCAGCTTTCAGTTAAATGTCAGAAACATTTTTGTTTACTTGTGAATTAAGTTTTTACTGAAATCATAATATATTTTTTCGACTCTACACAACTTCAAAATTCAGCTGGTCTATGTAATGTACTAAAAATCTTATGTTATTGAAAAATTTGGGATTTCGCACAAAAATTAAAAACGGAAGTCCCCAAAATCTACAGTCATTTTTAAAATTTTAATATTCAAAACAAACGTACGGAAATGAGTCTTCACGTCACCTATGACGATAACGAAATTAATGAATCTGCAGAGAATCAAAATCTACCGTTTTTTGTAGGCAGAAATATTGGCGGAAAACAGTCCTTTGATTGCCCCTCAACTAATGGCCACGTTATAAAAACAAGACAAAAGTTTGTCAATTTGGAAAAAATGGCGGCAAATTCAAATCCAGTGGTCCATTCAGTTAAACCTGATCTGTTAGCATTAAAACCTGGCAAGGTTACACACATGCGTGCCCATTTCAGTTCCATTAACAACAGTAAGTTTCCAATAAAAGAATATAAATGTTTATAAAGCATATCATCTTAATAATTCAAATCAAAGTAATATATAAAACTTTTTCATTCAGGTGAAATCACTTTTCCTCGAGAATTTGATTTCAAGGAGACGCGAAATAAAATAAAAAGTTTGTTGCACAGTCACTCTGATGAAAGCCTTCCAAGAAATGGTATGGTACAACAGTTGGTTCGAAATCTGGAATGCAATATTAGGACTCCAGTATTAGAAGGAAACCCACATGACATGTGCATAAACCGATCACATGCATGCGATAATGAGTCAACCGAAACTACGGATGATCTTGAAATAAGGCAGTATAACTGTTTATGCGAGGGTAAGAAAACTCAGTGAGGACCCAGTTTGTGTCAAGAAAAAGACGAATTTATTTAACAAATACGTTTAACATCAACACTAGAAGTCCCAAGACTAATAAAACTAAGATATGAAGTCTCTGGAGAAGTCGTGACACAGATACGACAACACTCGATGTTGTTTACTAATAACAATGAACTTATCGGAACTCGTCACGTCCTTGTCTTATTTTGTACAAACCCGTGAATATTTTGAACATAAAATATATCACATGCCAACTAAAATATTTAACAAATCCGTTTAGGATCAAGACTAGAAATTCCAAGGCTAATAAAACTAAGATATAACGTCTCTGGTATCAACTATTACACCTAAAGTAAATCATCTACATACTATAAATACGAAGAGGTCGTAACATAACACAGATACGAAAACACTCGGTGGTATTTACTAATAACAATGAACTTATCGGAACTCGTCACGTCCTAGTCTTATTTTGTACTAACCCGCGAATATTTTAAACCTGAAATACATTACACGCCAGCTAAAATATTTGTTTTAATTATGAAATTTGGTTTTCACTACTTCTATTTCTCATATAAAGCATATTTTATTGGGAAAAAATTAGGGTATAGTGATCCATTTAGACGGGAATGCTTTCAATATATTTCAATATAATACCATATATTGGTAAATTTTAGTAACGAAACTTTTTCGGTTCTCTGTGAGAGCAATTTTGGGAACAACTTCTATCTGAATACTCGAAAATATAAAGATTGAATAGTTATACCTTCATCGAGTACTGATCATCATACCGGCATCAAGTTAAGAAATGATTGGCAATTACACGACATTCTGAATGTAAACTAAACCAAATCTATATTTAAAAATAATAATATATTTCTGTAAGAACTATATGTTGAATCAAATATATTAAGTACGATTTAATAACTTTTCCCTTATTAAATATGTGCAAATATTTCGTGAATCTCTCATATGAGCAGAAAAAAAATCGCTTTCTTATCAAATAGTCCATTATTTAATTAATCTACGCACCAATGTTATATTAATTTTATTTTTAATTTAAATTTCAAATAGCTGAACACTTTTTTGACGCAGTATCTGCTCCTAAATGTCAAATTTAAATTATGATTCCAACAGCTGATATTTGTTTACATTTTTGATTTTATTTTGACATTTCAATAAATTTCAGCATTATAGACATCGCCGGATAAATTTAGCGAAGATATTGTGTTGGCAGAATCACACGATGGACAATTCTCTTAAAATAAAAATTGCTTATTTAAGAATTTTATCGAAGAGAATGGAGTTTTAGCAATAGTCATTAGTGGAATCGGCCTGCTGATCAACAGCAGGTCTTTCACTTGGTCTAGTAAATATATTTCGCAGCAAAGCGAACAAAAATCGAACAAGTGACATCTCGCGTATATTTATCAAGGACTCATATCGTGTATTTAGCTTTGTTATATCAAGAACATTAAATACAAGAGGACTTCTCAACTCAAGCGATTTTATTTCTACACACACTAGGCCATTCTACACATACGCAGAGATTTTGCATTGGCTGTGCAGAAATTGTTTTTGATTTCTCTTTCCGGTAAGTTTAATTCGTAAGAATATTAGCTGTATAAAATGTATAGTAGCTGATGTATAAAATACGAAACAAATGATGGGTCGAACTGCACCAAACTCTATATGTGACTAACTAATTTCCATTACTTCACTTTGGATTATGGGAGTTTTATGGGAGTTTAAATCGAAGCCTCCATTGAATTACGGCCACATAATAAAACAGAAATCGAAGTACGAGAAATACGGTAATGTAGTAAAATTTTATTTTTTATAAAAAAAGATTTAACAAATTTTTGCTGTCAAAAAATATAACTCAGTATTCAGCTTTCAGTTAAATGTCAGAAACATTTTTGTTTACTTGTGAATTAAGTTTTTACTGAAATCATAATATATTTTTTCGACTCTACACAACTTCAAAATTCAGCTGGTCTATGTAATGTACTAAAAATCTTATGTTATTGAAAAATTTGGGATTTCGCACAAAAATTAAAAACGGAAGTCCCCAAAATCTACAGTCATTTTTAAAATTTTAATATTCAAAACAAACGTACGGAAATGAGTCTTCACGTCACCTATGACGATAACGAAATTAATGAATCTGCAGAGAATCAAAATCTACCGTTTTTTGTAGGCAGAAATATTGGCGGAAAACAGTCCTTTGATTGCCCCTCAACTAATGGCCACGTTATAAAAACAAGACAAAAGTTTGTCAATTTGGAAAAAATGGCGGCAAATTCAAATCCAGTGGTCCATTCAGTTAAACCTGATCTGTTAGCATTAAAACCTGGCAAGGTTACACACATGCGTGCCCATTTCAGTTCCATTAACAACAGTAAGTTTCCAATAAAAGAATATAAATGTTTATAAAGCATATCATCTTAATAATTCAAATCAAAGTAATATATAAAACTTTTTCATTCAGGTGAAATCACTTTTCCTCGAGAATTTGATTTCAAGGAGACGCGAAATAAAATAAAAAGTTTGTTGCACAGTCACTCTGATGAAAGCCTTCCAAGAAATGGTATGGTACAACAGTTGGTTCGAAATCTGGAATGCAATATTAGGACTCCAGTATTAGAAGGAAACCCACATGACATGTGCATAAACCGATCACATGCATGCGATAATGAGTCAACCGAAACTACGGATGATCTTGAAATAAGGCAGTATAACTGTTTATGCGAGGGTAAGAAAACTCAGTGAGGACCCAGTTTGTGTCAAGAAAAAGACGAATTTATTTAACAAATACGTTTAACATCAACACTAGAAGTCCCAAGACTAATAAAACTAAGATATGAAGTCTCTGGAGAAGTCGTGACACAGATACGACAACACTCGATGTTGTTTACTAATAACAATGAACTTATCGGAACTCGTCACGTCCTTGTCTTATTTTGTACAAACCCATGAATATTTTGAACATAAAATATATCACATGCCAACTAAAATATTTAACAAATCCGTTTAGGATCAAGACTAGAAATTCCAAGGCTAATAAAACTAAGATATAACGTCTCTGGTATCAACTATTACACCTAAAGTAAATCATCTACATACTATAAATACGAAGAGGTCGTAACATAACACAGATACGAAAACACTCGGTGGTATTTACTAATAACAATGAACTTATCGGAACTCGTCACGTCCTAGTCTTATTTTGTACTAACCCGCGAATATTTTAAACCTGAAATACATTACACGCCAGCTAAAATATTTGTTTTAATTATGAAATTTGGTTTTCACTACTTCTATTTCTCATATAAAGCATATTTTATTGGGAAAAAATTAGGGTATAGCGATCCATTTAGACGGGAATGCTTTCAATATATTTCAATATAATACCATATATTGGTAAATTTTAGTAACGAAACTTTTTCGGTTCTCTGTGAGAGCAATTTTGGGAACAACTTCTATCTGAATACTCGAAAATATAAAGATTGAATAGTTATACCTTCATCGAGTACTGATCATCATACCGGCATCAAGTTAAGAAATGATTGGCAATTACACGACATTCTGAATGTAAACTAAACCAAATCTATATTTAAAAATAATAATATATTTCTGTAAGAACTATATGTTGAATCAAATATATTAAGTACGATTTAATAACTTTTCCCTTATTAAATATGTGCAAATATTTCGTGAATCTCTCATATGAGCAGAAAAAAAATCGCTTTCTTATCAAATAGTCCATTATTTAATTAATCTACGCACCAATGTTATATTAATTTTATTTTAATTTAAATTTCAAATAGCTGAACACTTTTTTGACGCAGTATCTGCTCCTAAATGTCAAATTTAAATTATGATTCCAACAGCTGATATTTGTTTACATTTTTGATTTTATTTTGACATTTCAATAAATTTCAGCATTATACACATCGCCGGATAAATTTAGCGAAGATATTGTGTTGGCAGAATCACACGATGGACAATTCTCTTAAAATAAAAATCGCTTATTTAAGAATTTTATCGAAGAGAATGGAGTTTTAGCAATAGTCATTAGTGGAATCGGCCTGCTGATCAACAGCAGGTCTTTCACTTGGTCTAGTAAATATATTTCGCAGCAAAGCGAACAAAAATCGAACAAGTGACATCTCGCGTATATTTATCAAGGACTCACATCGTGTATTTAGCTTTGTTATATCAAGAACATTAAATACAAGAGGACTTCTCAACTCAAGCGATTTTATTTCTACACACACTAGGCCATTCTACACATACGCAGAGATTTTGCATTGGCTGTGCAGAAATTGTTTTTGATTTCTCTTTCCGGTAAGTTTAATTCGTAAGAATATTAGCTGTATAAAATGTATAGTAGCTGATGTATAAAATACGAAACAAATGATGGGTCGAACTGCACCAAACTCTATATGTGACTAACTAATTTCCATTACTTCACTTTGGATTATGGGAGTTTTATGGGAGTTTAAATCGAAGCCTCCATTGAATTACGGCCACATAATAAAACAGAAATCGAAGTACGAGAAATACGGTAATGTAGTAAAATTTTATTTTTTATAAAAAAAGATTTAACAAATTTTTGCTGTCAAAAAATATAACTCAGTATTCAGCTTTCAGTTAAATGTCAGAAACATTTTTGTTTACTTGTGAATTAAGTTTTTACTGAAATCATAATATATTTTTTCGACTCTACACAACTTCAAAATTCAGCTGGTCTATGTAATGTACTAAAAATCTTATGTTATTGAAAAATTTGGGATTTCGCACAAAAATTAAAAACGGAAGTCCCCAAAATCTACAGTCATTTTTAAAATTTTAATATTCAAAACAAACGTACGGAAATGAGTCTTCACGTCACCTATGACGATAACGAAATTAATGAATCTGCAGAGAATCAAAATCTACCGTTTTTTGTAGGCAGAAATATTGGCGGAAAACAGTCCTTTGATTGCCCCTCAACTAATGGCCACGTTATAAAAACAAGACAAAAGTTTGTCAATTTGGAAAAAATGGCGGCAAATTCAAATCCAGTGGTCCATTCAGTTAAACCTGATCTGTTAGCATTAAAACCTGGCAAGGTTACACACATGCGTGCCCATTTCAGTTCCATTAACAACAGTAAGTTTCCAATAAAAGAATATAAATGTTTATAAAGCATATCATCTTAATAATTCAAATCAAAGTAATATATAAAACTTTTTCATTCAGGTGAAATCACTTTTCCTCGAGAATTTGATTTCAAGGAGACGCGAAATAAAATAAAAAGTTTGTTGCACAGTCACTCTGATGAAAGCCTTCCAAGAAATGGTATGGTACAACAGTTGGTTCGAAATCTGGAATGCAATATTAGGACTCCAGTATTAGAAGGAAACATGACATGTGCATAAACCGATCACATGCATGCGATAATGAGTCAACCGAAACTACGGATGATCTTGAAATAAGGCAGTATAACTGTTTATGCGAGGGTAAGAAAACTCAGTGAGGACCCAGTTTGTGTCAAGAAAAAGACGAATTTATTTAACAAATACGTTTAACATCAACACTAGAAGTCCCAAGACTAATAAAACTAAGATATGAAGTCTCTGGAGAAGTCGTGACACAGATACGACAACACTCGATGTTGTTTACTAATAACAATGAACTTATCGGAACTCGTCACGTCCTTGTCTTATTTTGTACAAACCCGTGAATATTTTGAACATAAAATATATCACATGCCAACTAAAATATTTAACAAATCCGTTTAGGATCAAGACTAGAAATTCCAAGGCTAATAAAACTAAGATATAACGTCTCTGGTATCAACTATTACACCTAAAGTAAATCATCTACATACTATAAATACGAAGAGGTCGTAACATAACACAGATACGAAAACACTCGGTGGTATTTACTAATAACAATGAACTTATCGGAACTCGTCACGTCCTAGTCTTATTTTGTACTAACCCGCGAATATTTTAAACCTGAAATACATTACACGCCAGCTAAAATATTTGTTTTAATTATGAAATTTGGTTTTCACTACTTCTATTTCTCATATAAAGCATATTTTATTGGGAAAAAATTAGGGTATAGCGATCCATTTAGACGGGAATGCTTTCAATATATTTCAATATAATACCATATATTGGTAAATTTTAGTAACGAAACTTTTTCGGTTCTCTGTGAGAGCAATTTTGGGAACAACTTCTATCTGAATACTCGAAAATATAAAGATTGAATAGTTATACCTTCATCGAGTACTGATCATCATACCGGCATCAAGTTAAGAAATGATTGGCAATTACACGACATTCTGAATGTAAACTAAACCAAATCTATATTTAAAAATAATAATATATTTCTGTAAGAACTATATGTTGAATCAAATATATTAAGTACGATTTAATAACTTTTCCCTTATTAAATATGTGCAAATATTTCGTGAATCTCTCATATGAGCAGAAAAAAAATCGCTTTCTTATCAAATAGTCCATTATTTAATTAATCTACGCACCAATGTTATATTAATTTTATTTTAATTTAAATTTCAAATAGCTGAACACTTTTTTGACGCAGTATCTGCTCCTAAATGTCAAATTTAAATTATGATTCCAACAGCTGATATTTGTTTACATTTTTGATTTTATTTTGACATTTCAATAAATTTCAGCATTATACACATCGCCGGATAAATTTAGCGAAGATATTGTGTTGGCAGAATCACACGATGGACAATTCTCTTAAAATAAAAATCGCTTATTTAAGAATTTTATCGAAGAGAATGGAGTTTTAGCAATAGTCATTAGTGGAATCGGCCTGCTGATCAACAGCAGGTCTTTCACTTGGTCTAGTAAATATATTTCGCAGCAAAGCGAACAAAAATCGAACAAGTGACATCTCGCGTATATTTATCAAGGACTCACATCGTGTATTTAGCTTTGTTATATCAAGAACATTAAATACAAGAGGACTTCTCAACTCAAGCGATTTTATTTCTACACACACTAGGCCATTCTACACATACGCAGAGATTTTGCATTGGCTGTGCAGAAATTGTTTTTGATTTCTCTTTCCGGTAAGTTTAATTCGTAAGAATATTAGCTGTATAAAATGTATAGTAGCTGATGTATAAAATACGAAACAAATGATGGGTCGAACTGCACCAAACTCTATATGTGACTAACTAATTTCCATTACTTCACTTTGGATTATGGGAGTTTTATGGGAGTTTAAATCGAAGCCTCCATTGAATTACGGCCACATAATAAAACAGAAATCGAAGTACGAGAAATACGGTAATGTAGTAAAATTTTATTTTTTATAAAAAAAGATTTAACAAATTTTTGCTGTCAAAAAATATAACTCAGTATTCAGCTTTCAGTTAAATGTCAGAAACATTTTTGTTTACTTGTGAATTATCCTCAACAACGAGACACCTACTTTCTTAGCGGGCGATTTAAATGCATATCATAGCAGCTGGGGTGACAGAACTTCAAACAGAGCTGGCAGGGATATTGATGGGCTCGCCACTGAACACTTATGGCAGATTCATGCGCCAGGTGAACCGACACATTATGGCAGAATCACAGTCCACGTCATTGACTTCGGAATTTCAAATAACTTAGAATCGAATGTGCACGTAGAGGTCCTTGATGAACTGGACTCGGATCACAAACCAGTTCTTTTTATTCTTGAAAATTGTCCAGCAATCAACATGAATCTCACGTACATAACCACTAACTGGGACTCATTTAAGAATCAGGTTGATATTTCAAATATAAATAATTGGCGAGTAACTTCTGAGGATCTTGATGACTGTATCCAAAAACTCACTCTCAAGATTAAGGAGGCATTGGATAATAGCTCCACCACCAGGACCAGAAAACCAAGTAACTACTTTTATCTGCCGCATTACATCAAACAAATCATTAGACAAAGGAATGCGATTCGAAAATTTGCTCAAATAACTGGAGATCCTATGAGAAGAAGAGAAGCCAATCGTCTCTCTAATGTAATCAGGAAAAAAATTGGCAAGTATAATAATGATAAATGGTGCGAATTTCTTTCAGGAATTGATACAGGTAATAAAACCTTCTGGGCTTTGAACAAGTATTTTAGGCTTAAACGTAAACCGGTAGTGCCGCCTATTTATGTAGCTACCGGCATGGCTTTCTCAGACATAGCCAAAGCTGAGGCCTTTGCAGATTCTTTGGAGCTGCAATTTCAGCCCAATACTGATAGTGACTATAATTCTCTGGTAGAAGAAAATATTGCCGAAGAGGCTGCTAATCTTAGGAACCTGATGTCAGATGAAAGCATCTCACAGTGTTCCAGAGATGAGATTAAATGTATTATTTCGAGTCTAAAGACCAGATCGGCACCCGGATATGATAATATCAGTAACAAATGCCTACGTAATCTTCCAGAAGATGCAATCCAATGCATTGTTAACATCATCAATTGCATGCTTAGGCTTGGCGAATTTCCAAAGGCCTGGAAGTTGGCCTCAGTCGTAGTGTTTCCTAAACCGGACAAGAATCCTTCATTTCCGCAGAACTGGCGTCCTATCAGTCTGCTCCCAACTATGGGGAAATTGGCAGAACGAGTAATCCTGACTAGGCTTAAAACAGCGGTAAATGCCCTAAATATACTTCCTGACGAACAATTCGGGTTTAGGGATAATCTCTCCACGGAATTACAACTAGCCAGAACTGCGCAGCTGATACAAACCGCTCTAAGTAAACGGGAGTCAACCGGGATGATTATATTTGACATAGCCAAAGCTTTTGACAAGGTCTGGCATGATGGTCTAATAGTCAAATTAGCCCGTTTTGGGATCCCTAGTGGTTTGACTAAAATCATTGGTAGCTTCCTGCAAGAAAGGTCCTTCCGTACTAAAATTAATAGCACTCTTTCGTCCGCCCGATCAATTGTAGCAGGTGTACCTCAAGGGTCGCCTTTGTCTCCCACATTGTTTAATGTATACACGGCAGATATCCCCACCTTAAGTCCCACATCAATGGCGCTTTACGCAGACGACACATGCTTGATCTACTCGGATCGGGATGCCTTAAATGTAAGCAACACGTTACAGGGAAATATAGACCTTATGGTGGAATACTTCCAAAAATGGAAGATTAAAATTAATAATGACAAAACCAAGGCTATATTTATAACTCGAAAAAGAAGACAGCATCCTCCAAGAGTGAGCGTTTGCGACACGGAGATACGGTGGGAGGATAACATAAAATATCTGGGGGTCACTTTTGACAAACGGTTCAATTGGCTTAAAAATTTGAAATACAAACGGAATAGCTGCTCTAAGATTCTACATTTATTAAAGCCGCTATTTAATAATTATCACTTCAACTTTAAAAACAGAAAGTTACTTTATACGCAAGTAATTAGACCTGCACTTCTGTACGGATGTGTTACATATAGCAAAGCCTCAAATACCACCTTAAAGCAATTACAGATAGCTCAAAACCTGGCCTTAAGAAAACTGTTTAAGATTCCATGGTACATTAGATCAACGGACATACATAGAGATCTTAGGATTGACTCAGTGAAAAAATATATCAGAGACAGAGCTTTAAAATTATTCACTAAAGTTGATACGCTACTTAACCCCGCCATAACAATCCTCAAGTCCACTTCTGGACTCTCAGGAAGATATGCTGATTTAAGGTCCGTCATCAACTAAAAGACAAATAAATGATATGATTTTTTAGCCTAGTTAAAGCCTAGTGTGGGGTAGTGATTAACTCCCCAGTCATTATAGAGTAAAAGTGCGTAATAGTACTAACTCAAGAAGAAGAAGAAGAAGAAGAAGAAAAGTGAATTAAGTTTTTACTGAAATCATAATATATTTTTTCGACTCTACACAACTTCAAAATTCAGCTGGTCTATGTAATGTACTAAAAATCTTATGTTATTGAAAAATTTGGGATTTCGCACAAAAATTAAAAACGGAAGTCCCCAAAATCTACAGTCATTTTTAAAATTTTAATATTCAAAACAAACGAACGGAAATGAGTCTTCACGTCACCTATGACGATAACGAAATTAATGAATCTGCAGAGAATCAAAATCTACCGTTTTTTGTAGGCAGAAATATTGGCGGAAAACAGTCCTTTGATTGCCCCTCAACTAATGGCCACGTTATAAAAACAAGACAAAAGTTTGTCAATTTGGAAAAAATGGCGGCAAATTCAAATCCAGTGGTCCATTCAGTTAAACCTGATCTGTTAGCATTAAAACCTGGCAAGGTTACACACATGCGTGCCCATTTCAGTTCCATTAACAACAGTAAGTTTCCAATAAAAGAATATAAATGTTTATAAAGCATATCATCTTAATAATTCAAATCAAAGTAATATATAAAACTTTTTCATTCAGGTGAAATCACTTTTCCTCGAGAATTTGATTTCAAGGAGACGCGAAATAAAATAAAAAGTTTGTTGCACAGTCACTCTGATGAAAGCCTTCCAAGAAATGGTATGGTACAACAGTTGGTTCGAAATCTGGAATGCAATATTAGGACTCCAGTATTAGAAGGAAACCCACATGACATGTGCATAAACCGATCACATGCATGCGATAATGAGTCAACCGAAACTACGGATGATCTTGAAATAAGGCAGTATAACTGTTTATGCGAGGGTAAGAAAACTCAGTGAGGACCCAGTTTGTGTCAAGAAAAAGACGAATTTATTTAACAAATACGTTTAACATCAACACTAGAAGTCCCAAGACTAATAAAACTAAGATATGAAGTCTCTGGAGAAGTCGTGACACAGATACGACAACACTCGATGTTGTTTACTAATAACAATGAACTTATCGGAACTCGTCACGTCCTTGTCTTATTTTGTACAAACCCGTGAATATTTTGAACATAAAATATATCACATGCCAACTAAAATATTTAACAAATCCGTTTAGGATCAAGATTAGAAATTCCAAGGCTAATAAAACTAAGATATAACGTCTCTGGTATCAACTATTACACCTAAAGTAAATCATCTACATACTATAAATACGAAGAGGTCGTAACATAACACAGATACGAAAACACTCGGTGGTATTTACTAATAACAATGAACTTATCGGAACTCGTCACGTCCTAGTCTTATTTTGTACTAACCCGCGAATATTTTAAACCTGAAATACATTACACGCCAGCTAAAATATTTGTTTTAATTATGAAATTTGGTTTTCACTACTTCTATTTCTCATATAAAGCATATTTTATTGGGAAAAAATTAGGGTATAGCGATCCATTTAGACGGGAAT
>NC_051848.1:101208606-101227062 GCF_002237135.1 Teleopsis dalmanni
TTACTAACTCATTAACTGTTATCAATAGTTTCAAATTCATCTCAATTATTGAATATGGCAAAATATTCATTATCCCTACAAAAATAACTATTCTCTTTTTCTAATATTAATTGCTTATTTTCCTCAAATACTGCCACAATTAAGCTAATCAAGAAGATTAGTTTTCAACATATCTTTTAACCAAATTTTTTGAAAATTTTCTTGTTCTTTGATTTGTTCGTATAAAAACATTTGTTTCTGTAACCTTTATTATAGTATATGGACCAGTAAAAGTGTTTTCTAACTTTTTATTTTTTGTTAAATTTCTAACTAATATTTTTTGACCTACTTCATAATATGGTGTATCTGTTGCTTTTTTATCATATACTAATTTAGATTTTTCTTTTGAAGTAGTTGTACTCCTTTTTACTACCATTTCAATGTTCTCTATCATATGTTTAATATTATTAACGTATCCCCCTATAGTTACTAAATCTAAGACGTCAATTCCACTTGGTCTATTACCTTTCCTTCCAAAAACTATTTCATGTGGTGAAAAACCCGTAGAGGAATGAGTTGTTGTGTTATAGCATAAACCTGCAAACTTCATAGCTTCATCCCAGTTTGATTTCTCAAAATCAACTGTATTCAAATATTCCTTTAACCTTCCATGTACTCTTTCTATAGATCCATTTGCTTGTGGATGAGCCACACTAGTAGTAATATGTTTAATCTTGAAGATTTTAGCTAAATCTTTCATTAGCTCATTACAAAACTCTGTACCATTATCCGTTAATATTATTTTTGGAACACCAAAATAGGTAATCCATTCGTTTACAAAAGCTTGAGCAACCGTTTCGGCACTTTTATCTTTAAGTGGTGTGAAACGCACATATTTTGAAAGACTGTCTTGTATACTTAATGCGTACAAATTTCCAGATTCGGATACTGGATAAGGACCAGTTAAATCCAAATTAATTTGTTCAAGTGCACAAGTAGCATTGGAAACCAGTTGCATAGGCATTCTAGTAGGATGTCTATCAATTTTACCTAATTGACATTTTTTACAAGCTCTTACATAATCTGCAACCATATCATTTAAATTTTTCCACGTATATTTCTCTCTAATTTTCGTAATCGTTGCTTTTTGTCCCACATGACCACCTATAATGCTGTCATGATACTCCTTAATTATTTCTTTCATTTTCAGAAAATCTGTTATCTCGATAACTTTCCCTCTTTCCTGAACATTTTCCTCAATACTATTTTTCGAGTTTACTTTAACCAATTTATTTTCATTATTTTCAAATTCAATTTCCTCTTGACCACTTTGCGGTTTTCTACCTTCTTGTTTGTTCTGTTCACTACAGCAACTACAACATTTCTTTTTCTTTTCTTTTCTTGTTACTGCTAAGACATTTCTACTCAAATGATCTGCTACTATATTTTCAACTCCTTTCTTATATTCAATATCATAGATATACTCTTCTAATTTAAGTCTCCATCGTACCAATCTTGATCCAGGGTCCTTTACATTGAACAACCATTTCAACGGCTTATGATCTGTTCTTATCAAAAATTTCTTCCCATACAAATAAGGTCTAAATACCTTTACAGCCCAAACAATGGCCAAACATTCTTTTTCTGTAGTGCTATAATTTCTCTCAGCACTATTCAAACTCCTACTAATAAACTGAATCGGCATATCTTTGTTACCAGTTTCCTGCGATAGAACTGCTCCCAGACCTTCGTTCGAAGCATCTGTTGTAACTATAAATTTCTTTTCAAAATCTGGAAATTGCAAGGTTACTACACTAGCTAAACTATCCTTCAATGTTCCAAATGCTTTGTCCTGCTCCTCCCCCCAATAAAATTCAACTTCTTTCCTAAGAAGTTTATTAATAGGTGCTGCTATTTGGCTAAAACCTTTAATAAATCTTCTATAATAGTTGATCGCTCCCATGAACGACTGTGTTTCTTTAACACTCTTTGGAGGAGACAATTTCACTATTGCCGATATCTTATCTGGATTAGGTTTAACACCTCGTTCTCCAATAACATGACCCAAATATGCGACTTCTTTCCTTAGAAATTCACATTTGTCTGCCTGTAGTTTCAAGTTGGCTCTCCTTAATTGTTCCAAAACATCTCTTAATTTTTCATTATGGTCTTTTAAATTCTTGCCATATACCACAATATCATCCATGTATACAAAACATTTAATTCCTTTTAATCCCATCAGAATGATATCCATCATTCTCTGAAAAATGCTAGGTGCATTTTTCAATCCAAATGGCATCCTTTTAAATTCATAATGCCCATGTGGGGTAGTAAATGCTGTTTTCTCGATATCCTTTTCTGTCATTTTAATTTGATGGAATCCATTTGTTAGATCTAGAGTTGTAAAGTATTTGGATGTTCCTAGTTGATCTAAAATCTCATTAATATTTGGTATTGGATATGTATCCGCCACCGTCATTTCATTTAATTTTCTAAAATCAACTACCATTCGCCACTTTGTTGTTCCTGAAGCATCTTTCTTTTTTGGAACCATCCACACAGGTGAATTCCAAGGCGACTTAGAATTCTGTATAACATCGTTTTCTAATAATTTCTTCACCTGGTTTTTCACTTCCTCTTCATGTACCTTTGGATATCTATATGTCTTTGTATAGATAGGTTTCACTCCTTCTTGTGTTCTTATGTCACAAGTTAACGTGTCAGTGAAACTCAATTTTTCTCCTTCTAAAATAAATAAATCGCTATATTCCGAAATCAATTTCCTAATTGATTCATTCTCCTCATCATTCATATGCTCTACTCTCAAACTTTTTTGTATACATTCATTTCTATTTCTTATTTGGAACACTCTTTCTTTCATTAATTTTTCTTTCTTAGGATCCTCTTTACAATTATTAACAATATTATAATTCCTAAGATCTTCTACCTTCAATGGAAAATCAATTAATACCTTTTCCTCACATTTATTTATAATGCTCACCAAGCATTTTCCATTTCTCATTGTACTAATACAATGAGGAATGACAATTTTTTCATCTTCATAACGTGGAACATATACGTCTAATCCATTCTTTTTACCTTTACTAACTTTAACGGATCGAAATACTTCCCTCCTTGGCGGGACAAATTCTTCAAATTTATTACATTGGAGACAATACACATTTTTATTAACATAAAACAAATCCTGGTCATAATCTATCTTGCACTTAAAATAGCCTAAAAAATCTACTCCGATTATGCCATCATATTCGTAAACCAAATCATTTGGTATCACGTGAAATTTCCATCTATAATTATCCGTTTTCCCGTTTTTATTCCTAATTCCTATTCTAATGGACGTACTTCCCATTGTTTTTTCTGCTTTTTTACCTATACCAATTAGTTCTATTTTATTACCATCATTCATCTCTTCTATGTATATACACTTAGATTTAATTAAACTGACACTAGCTCCGGTATCTATGAGGAATTTATAGTAACAATTTTTAAGATTTATTATTATGTAAGGACTTTCTTTAGTGAAGTTAATTGAAAACGTTGCCTTTACTACGTTTTCTAATGGTGAAAATTTTTATTTTCTTCCAAAGAAACCTTCTTCTGTGCTACATTTGAATAGCACTTATTCGCAAAATGTCCTGTTTTGCCGCATTTATAGCATTTTATAATTTTCCCATCATTGCTACTAGATTGTTCCTTGCTCGTGGTACATTTTGTAGCGATGTGTCCTTGTTTCCCGCAATTATAGCATTTTACCTGTGTTACCTTAACACTGAAATTTCGTCTTGTACTTTGTATGTATCTTATCCTGGATTCTTCATCCTGTGCAAATCTTCCCGCTTCTGATAATGATTTTGGACGACAATTGTTTACATATTGGCCGATTTCTCCATCTAAGCCATTTATGAATGCATTTAAAACAATTTTCGTTTCGATATAATTATACACCGCTTCCCTAACACTAGCATCTTGCGATTCTATCTTCGCATCTGCTCCTAATTTCCTCGACATAGTTTCCATAAATAATTGGAACTGCCTAACTGTTCGTCTCTCCTGTCTGGTAGATATTAATTCTCTATATAGAGCTAATGTGCTATCACTATCTTTATAATTTTGTTTGAGTTGAATCTTTAGTTCATCCCAGTTACCTATAACTTTGTTTTCTAATATCAGTCTTGCATTTCCTGATATCTGCGACTTAATATATTTAAATAAAAAATCTTTTTGATGCGGCCTTGCTGCGCCTATAGCATCATCACAAGCTGAAACAAATGTATAAAGTTCAGTCTTGTCACTCTTGAACTCTGGTATTAATTTTATTAATGTGTTAATATCTATCGTTTCTCCTAATCCATTTGGATTACCTGTACTACCTGAACTTTCTATATTATTTGTTGCCATTATGTATCAATTTAAATTAAAACGCTGCAATAACTGCTAACTATCTCTATTCAGCTAATGAGTTAATTCCTCAATTTCAAAAATTGTCAATTTAAAAAAAAAATAAATTATATGTTGAATTAACAATATTCACAATGAACTTAATAATTAATGAACAATATTTATAATATTTATAATCTACAATAATAATTATGATCATTTAATAATCTCACCAGCTCCAGATCAGGAATTGTATCAGCATTCTTGTTTCACGTTTATCTCGAATCCAAAAAAAATTTTTAAAGTTTATTTGACCTTAAGGATTTTTCGTTTTTATTTTTAAAATTTCTATAATTTTAACTCCACTATTTTTTGTAATTATTTCTTCAAATTTTATTGTTTTATACTCCTATTTCACCACTTAATATTTTGCCGCTTTATATTCGTATTTCACTACTCTATATTTC
Source organism: Teleopsis dalmanni (assembly GCF_002237135.1). Taxonomy (NCBI): domain Eukaryota; kingdom Metazoa; phylum Arthropoda; class Insecta; order Diptera; family Diopsidae; genus Teleopsis; species Teleopsis dalmanni. Next base: position 101,213,451 of record NC_051848.1, read on the forward strand.
TTCGCTTTTATACTCGTCTTTCACCACTTTATATTTTATCGCTTTTATACTTGTCTTTTACTATATCAGATTTTACCGCTTTATACTCGATTTACACCACCTTATATTTTATCGTTTTATACTTTATTTTCACCACCTTATATTTTACCGCTTTTAAACTCGTCTTTTACTATATCAGATTTTACCGTTTTATACTTGATTTTCACCACTTCGTATTTTATCGCTTTTATACTCGTTTTTTACTATATCAGATTTTACCGCTTTATACTCGATTTTCACCACCTTATATCCCACCGCTGCCACCAATTTTCTTTTCTGTTATGCCTAATGTCCCTCGACAATAAATGCATACAGATTGAGTAGTTTAAAATTACTCTTTTCTAGAAAGTTGTTTCTTTATTTATATAAAATTATCTTACAACTAACTTAACTAATTTTCTATCAAGGTTAAAATAATATGTTGTTAGTTATCTCTATTTTTAGTGGATTGTATTATTACATTTTATTGTTGTTTGCAAAAAGGTTCAAAATGGGATACAAGGACGGAAGTCCCGGTACTTGGGATTTTTCCTTCTATTGTCTTTTTCACATATATTTTCATAATTGTAATTAGATACGGTTCCTTGTATTTATAATCAGTAATACAATTTATCTATACAAAAGTATTTAAGGAAATAATGGAATTTCCCTTTGGATACTTGAATGATCAACAATGTCCTTTTCAAACAACATCCGGTTGACGATAACAGTAGGTTTAAATTATTTATCATTTAAAATAAGCAACATTAAAAGCCGTTTTTGTTGCTTTGTCTATTGGTTTGTAAGACAAACTTAAATTGATAAATATGTGGATCAAATCCACATAACATCTGTCTAGATGAATACCTAAATACGTTATATTATCTGCTTGTGGTATGGGAATGTTATTTAGTAAAACTGTTGAAGATGCACTCCGATTTAAGGTAAAAATGACGTGTCTACATTTTAGTTTATTTATTTTAATTCGCCATTTTGACAACCATTTCTCCACCCGAAATAAGAGAGATTGAAGTTGGTTTGAAGCTAGCACAACGTTTTTGTTTCGACATAAAATTGTCGTATCATCAGCAAACGTTGTGGTGACGACTGAGCTACTTATTGGGATATCAGATGTGTAAAGTACATACAAGATAGGTACAAGAACACTTCCTTGTGGAACACCAGCTTCTATTGGGAAATTATTAGATATATATCTAATAATTATTAGTATATGATCTATATATAACTTTAAAGCTTCTGTTATGCAGATACAATTTTAAACTGAGTGGACATTTAAAGGTAATAAACAGCGTATTTTATGTAGGAGCCCATTGTGCCATACTTTGTCAAAGGCTTGTGTAACATCGAGAAATACCGCGGAGCAATATTCTCTGAGTTCAAACGCGTGTCTTATTTCGTTCGTTATACGATTCACTTGCTAGTTCCATGTTTTTCCCTAAAACCAAACTGGTGGGAGAGTATTACGTTTTGACCGTCAAGAAATGGTTTCAGCTTTAAAAGCAATGCTCTTTCAAAGTGTTTAGAAGAGCATGGCAAAAAGGTTATTGGCCTGTATAAAGAGGCAAGCGTGGGATCTTTACCTGATTTGAGAATCATAATAATCATGGGTGTTTTCACTCTGTTGGGTAAAAGCCAAATTTATTAATGGCATTAAAAAGTCTTGTGATAAAATTTATAGCCAAAAGGGGTAAGTTTTTTGATAGAGTAGTGGTGTTATTAAAAAAGTACTTTTCTCTACATATTATTTAAAAAATTGTTAATATTTTATCTTAGGCTTCAACTAACAATCACACATGATGATTCGAAATACGCACTGAAATTTCAAGACTTCGTTGAGAGCACCAATATTTTAGACCTTTTAAGAAATTCGAGCGATTCTACTGATGACGACTTAGTAAATTTAGCATTCGAATATTACATCAAATTTGTTACCAACCCTGTTAATCCAAATGTGGAACTATTTAAAAATTTGATGATACATGCAAATGAAAAATCAATAAAATCATTTTATACTATATATACTCAAAATAAAAAAGACTCGCCTAAAGAAGTAAAGGCTATAGAAGATATATAAGTTTAAATTATTATTATATATATTTAAAATTTGATTTTAATGTCAGTCATGACGTTAGTGACTATTTTAGGTAATAGATTTATATTTGTATTTAATATAGAGGTTTTGAACAGCACTGAATTGCAACAACAAATTTTTTATTTATTTTAAATAAATTCGATTTAATTAATTAATTTTTAACCAAAACTTCGATTAATTCAAAATAAATAAAAAATTTTATTGTTAAAATTCAGTACTACTCGAAACCACTGTATTAAAAGTAAGTTTGATGATTCAGGATATTTTCTGGATAATCAATATGTCATTTTGATAAATTTTATTATTACATGTATAATATGAAATACACAAAAAAAACATGCATGTAAATAAAATGAAACTTGTTTTTTCAAAATGAAAGTAGAAAAAGTAACAAAAATTTTTAAATACAAATTTTTGTCAGTTTTTGATTTATTTGTTCAAACGTAACAAGCCTTTTCTATTCTTTTTATAAATATTTGCAGGCAGGGGCCGAAAGCGAGTAAGTCCATTAATAGGAATAATATGTTTCCTGTCTCAATAGCTGAATTCAAAAAGTACACATATTACAAAGAAGTGCTACTTCAAATTTTGAAAGAAAAAGCCAAAGGCGATGAAGAACTTTTCGCAAAATTACGGAGCAATAAATTGGTTTGGAAGAAAGCGCTGCGATTGTATTACACAAATTTCTTTTTTAAACCATCGATACGTAAAAAATACACTTTGCGTTTGAAAGAAATGCCGCAAAGTTTGAAGGCAAAATTTTTAGAAATACCTGCAAAATCAACTACAGTGAAGGAAAGTAAGTAATAAACTCAGCTAAAGCAAATTTTTTATATTTTTATGTTGTAAAGATTTAGCTGCGTTGTTAATTCTTTGCATTAGGATTTCCAATCTTTTGGGGGAACTAAGGCCTTTATAATTTATCCACTAATTTGTAGGTTTGAATTTACATTATATACGTTTGCGTAACATTTTTTCTAGCAGAGTTGCACAACGTACACCAATAAGTGACCACTGCCCACTACTTTAAATATTTATATAATTTCGTTATTTCTACTTTTAATTCGATGATTCGACAATCCGAGTTTAATTAATCGTTACGTTCGAAGATATGTTATTTTGCTATGTTGAGACATTATACATTGTATTTGGCACACATTTTTCGCTTTAATATTTTAATCAGGCCTATTCTGAATCGCATGCGAATGTGAGTTTTTTCCTAATTTTGCACAAATTCTCTCGCTACCAAATTGTTGGGGAGACAAGTTAAAATAGTTTAATTTAATATAAAAGTAACTGAAAATGATCAGATTTTTGAATATATTTTAATAAAATTATTATTATAATAAAATTATTACAATAAATTTAATATTTTCAAAGTTTTATTTTTTGATTAGTTTTCCGAATATATTTTAATAAATTTAATTTATTTGTTTTTTAAGGTTGTTTTTTAATTAGTTTAAAAAAGAGTTAAAAATTTAGAATTTAGCATTTGGTTTATTTTGCTCATGCATAATTCTTTTTATATATTTATTTTACTCATTGAAATAAAAGTTTCTAATTGTTTATTATTTACTCATAAAATAACTTATATTTATTTCCGATAATTTGTGCAGCAAACAAATAATGCGATTTTTACATTTAAATCAACATATGATACGCAATTCTTTTCTTTGTTTTGCTCATTTTCTCACTTTTCGTCATTAAAAAGTGGCATGGTTGCCAAAATTTAACAAAACAAATTTGAAATTGTTGTTGTTCACGAAACTGCTGTCTCCCTAGCGATTCAGAATAAGGGAGCTGTGTGTTCGGGAACAGCGTGCGAATAGGGAGTTTTTTCGCTGGGAGTATTCAGAATAGGCCTGAACATTTTTGAGCATCCGTATTTAAATAAAATATATTCATAAAAACAATTTTTTGCAGACAATAATAAACAATAGGAGGAAAATCCCAAGTGTTGGGACTTCCGTCCTTTTTTAACCTTTTTTAACCTTTTTAAACCTTTTTTGACAAATGTAATAATTAAAATTATATTATTTTTAACCTTGAATTAGAAATTAGTCTTAGAATATTTTTGTATAAAAACGCAACATATTTTGAAATAAAATCAGTAGCTAAAATATACTCAAACTGTGTACTTCATTAAAATAAAAGTACAACGGTTTTTAAATTACTACAATATGTTATCACCAAACATTGATGATAAAAGAAACAAACATATATCTATTACATTATATATTATTATATTCATAATTATTATTATTTTAATATATTATTTTGTAAACAAAAAGAAACAAAGAAACAATAATTTTTTTGAAACAATTAATAATAGGGTCAATACAAAATGCCGGGACGTCATTTTTAAGGAAGGGGGGAGTTAAGTCATAACTTCGTAATCAAAATTAATTCTAATTATTAAGCCCCATAAATTCATAGTCATACATAGACGGTGTGCGGCTTTGAAATATAATATGCCTCGTCTAAAAAATAACATAAACTCTAGTATCCGCGTTTTGCCAGATAATTTGTATCGGCAAAAATAAACATAAGCATCCGTTGGACAATACTTTGCCTCAAGAATGCTTTTCACAAAATGCTAAAAAAGCAATTTCGGATTTCTTTGTTTCTTCTTAAGGAATGATTTTAATAATTTCAATTTTAAAGTTTAGTTTTTAAGTAAATCTAAAGTTGAACAGACGTTGAATAATAAAGTATTAAAAATTAAAAAAATTGTTTTATTTAATTTTTTTTTGGTTTAATTACCAAAAGAAAATATAATTTGCACACACACACACACACACACACACACACACACACACACACACACACACACACACATACCCCCTGCATCCCCTGCGGGATAGGGGTTAGAATATTCCCGCGGTAAGGCATGCCTGTCGTAAGAGGCGACTAAAATCCAGCTAGGCGTCGGAGGGTGTGGCTTAAAAGGTCACAGAAACCCTGAGAAGCCCCTAAGCTGAGCCGAGTAGACGCCGGCTCTAACTAAGCGTCCACCATCCCGGGATGGCATCGAGGGACACGTAAGCGCACAATGTCTGCTTCCAATGTGAGAGCAATTGATGCGCCAACGAGGGAGTCGGAAATGCGCAGCGTCTGTATATCATGTTAGGGACGACTGTCGCATCACAATTCACATACGAGAGATGATAATGGAGGAAGCTTATAAGAAAAGGCATCAGGATCGATACCAGTAAGATTCTGATTACGGCATACTGGACAACAGCAAACGATTGGACATGATGACATGATAATGGAGAAAGCCTATAAGAAAAGGCATCAGGATCGATACCAGTAAGATTCTGATTATGGTATACTGGAGCAAACGATGGGATATGATGACTTGGGCTGGTGGATGATGTATTCTGTTACCAATATGGGCTAGAGTGAAATCTGGTCCAGACGGCTTTCAGGCTAATGCTTCATCTGTCTCCGTCCCGTTAAAACCTGGCAAGCCTTAAAGAACGATCTTGGATTCGTCCTGTTAAGTTGGGGTGTAGGGGCAGTTAAGAATATCTTCTGCTTAGCTCCTGGTTTGGCTCTGAACACATGCGCTCATAAGGCTATGTGTCAACCCTCGCATGACCTCCCTGCATTGCAAAGATAATCATGGAACCACAATAAGGGTAACTACACAACGAAACCAAGATAACGGCTTTAAGTTGGGACCCAATTGCAAAGAAAAATGTTCACAAACACAAAAACCACAAAAACACCAATACACTCTGGCGTTAATACTCCAGCCGGCACCGAAAGTGCAAAGGAGTCACGGATAGTCAGTCCCAGCCAAAACCCCTTCATGAGGGCGCCGAGACTAACACACTCACCTGTGCTATCACAAGAGAGGCAAAATAACGAGAGAGCTCGCTCATCCCCTCCGGAGCTTAATGGGAACAGTGTTCCAAAAGTGAAAAGGAAGCGTTCATTAAACTCGGGGACAAAATATCCGAGCTAAATGAGATGATGGGTGGAGGAAGAAGGTCCATCCACCAAGCAATGCGTGATCTTGTTGCATTGATATCATCGCTCTATAAAAGAACTGCCGAAGAGACACCAAATAAAACTATCACTGCTAAAACCAACGATAGAGGTACCCAAACAATTCAGCCGCAGCAAACACCAGTTATATCCAAACGGTTAAGAGAAGAAATCGAAAAAAGTAGGAAGACACCGCCTAAGAAGACGAAAACAAATCGACCCGTGGGGGCAAATAATACTAAGTCTAAGGAGCCAAGGAAAGCATTGGAAAGCAACTTAGATACGGTGGCCGGGACGAACGGCAACGCTGATGTACCTCAAGCACAAATTGAAGACAACAAACGACACGCTTGGGTTTTACAAACAAAAAAACGCGTGAAACCACCTCGACCGGATGTAGTGATCATTAAACCGTCTGAGAAACTTTCCTTTGCGGACATACTCCGGAAAGTAAAAGGAGCTCCAGAGCTTAAAGCAGTCGGTAATGATGTTCACTCTATCAGGAAAACACAAAAAGGGGAACTTCTGCTTGAATTCAAAAGATCAGCAGAAACAATAACAAGTGTCCACCAAGATCACATCAAAAGTATACTACCTGAGGAAATAGAGGTCAAAACGCTAACGGAGGAAGCTACCTTTGAACTACGATACCTGGACGAAATAACCACAGAAGAGGAAATAATTGATGCATGGAAAAACCAAATAGGCGAAATACATCCCTCGGCGATCAAAACAATAAGAAATGCCCCTGGAGGTACCAGAACGGCTATAATTGTAAAACCAAAGAAGCAGGCCGGTAAAGCTGAGGAGGTGGGCAAACTACGAGTTGGATGGACCGTGTGCCGATTACTCCAAAAAGTTACCCCCAGGAGATGTTACAAATGCTTCGATTTTGGACATGTGGCAAGGAACTGTCAGAGCTCCAAAGACTGGTCAAAACACTGCTACAAGTGTGGTGGAGAGGACCACCTTGCTAAAGCGTGTCAAGGTGCCCCTCACTGCCTACTTTGTAGAACTGACATAAATATTGACGCTAACCATATTACGGGAGGACCTAAATGTCCCCACTACTTGACTGCCCGCCGGAGGATACTAAATAAAAAAAGATGAAAGTTTTACAGCTGAACTTAAACCACTGTGAAGCGGCACAGGATCTGTTAAAGCAGACTGTACGCGAATTAAAAATAGATCTAGCTATAATGAGCGAACATTATAGTACACTAGACAATCACTGCTGGGCTACCAGCAAGTGCAACAAGGCATCGATATGGACGTGTGATAAATTCCCACTAGAGAAGGTCTTCGACGGAGGGGAAGCATACGTAAAAAGTACAGTGAATGGAATAACGTTTTTCAGCTGTTATTTACCCCCCAGTCTATCAATCGAAGAATACAAACAAAGACTGGACAATATTGTTAGCGACGCTAAAAATATGAAGCCGATAGTGATTACCGGTGACTTCAATGACTGGGCCACTGAATGGGGCTCAACATTGACAAACCCCAGGGGAGAGTGCCTACTAGAAGCATTGGCCACACTGGATGTAGTATTACTGAACTGCGGCCAAAAGGATACATTCACAAGGAACGGTAGAAGCTCTAAGATTGATTTGACATTTATCAGCGATCCACTAGCTAATTCAACTGAGTGACAAGTGTCAGATATCTACACACATAGTGACCACCAAGCTATCATATTCGAAATACATGACCGCTCAGCAAGAACCATTCCTGCGGTAGCCACTCCAAATCCGCTATGGAAGGAGTTAACTTTGGACAAAGAAGCTTTTAAGCTCTCAATGGACGACATCCACCTAACTGGCAGTGCGAATGATAAAGCAATACAACTGATGCGCTGCATAACAAATTCATGTAACGCATCTATGGCAAAGAAAGGCCGGCGGAATAGCAGACAACATGTGTATTGGTGGACTGACCAAATTTCCGAACTGAGAAGAAAATGCAAACACGCGCGACGACTATGTCAAAGAGCAAGGGGTCGCAAAAATTTTATAGCGCACCAAGAAGCCTATAAAACATCGAGAACTGAACTAAAAAAGGCGATATCGAATAGCAAGGCATGATGCTTCAAGGAAATGTGTGAGGAGGTCGATAATAACCCCTGGGGACTAGGATATAAAGTCGTTATGAAAAAATTATATAGCTACCGTCCACCAGGTACAACAGACGCAGCTAAGCTACAAGCAATAGTTGAAGGTCTCTTCCCGCAGAGAGCTGATATAACCTATACAGTACAAGATAGTGAGCCACAGAATGAAATACCTGAGGTTAGCAGGCAAGAATTGGAAGTAGTATGCAAAGGTTTGAAACTAACCAAAGCACCTGGAGTAGATGGAATACCAAATCTGGCACTAAAGATGGCCACAGAAATCAACGTTGATTCATTCAGGGAAGTGTTCAACGCATGTATAAAGGAGAGAACATTCCCCCAGATATGGAAAATACAAAGGTTGGTGCTTATACCAAAGGGCAATAACGTACAAGATGCATCAGGCTACCGCCCGCTATGTATGATTGATACGGCCGGTAAACTTTTGGAAAAGATAATTAGCCGAAAACTAGAAGAAGCCTTGAATGGCAATGGTTTATCAGATAGACAATTTGGTTTTCGGAAGGCACGCTCCACAATAGAGGCCGTGGAAGCAGTCATAGCCATAGCAAAAGATGCCATTAAAGGAGACCGTTGGCTCGAAGGAGACAAAGAATACTGTGTCATTATTACATTAGACGTTAAAAACGCATTTAACTCAGCGGACTGGGACACTGTTCTAGCAGCACTTCAAGGGAAAGACGTTCCAAAGTACCTAGTAGAATTAATCGTTGACTATTTTAAAGAGAGAGTGCTTTTGTATTACACAGACAGAGGCACAAAGTCATACCAAGTAACAGCAGGGGTACCACAGGGCTCGGTACTGGGTCCAATATTGTGGAACATTATGTATGACGATGTGCTGAGACTTGAGCTCCCAGAAGGCGCAGAAATAATTGGATTTGCTGATGACATCGCGCTGGTGGTTAAAGGGAAACATATAGAAAAGATACAATCAACATGCAACGAGACGGTCGCTATGGTAAGAAGCTGGATCACAAGTGTAGGCCTCAAACTTGCTGATCATAAAACTGAAGTCCTTCTTGTAAGCAGCAGGAAAAAGATTGAGTACATTACAATAACTGTTGGCAATGAGCGAGTCACATCAAAACAAGCAATCAAGTATCTTGGAGTAATGATTGACAATAGACTCACCTTCAAAGAGCATTTACGATATGTTGCTGCAAAATGTGCGAAAACAACGTGTGCACTATCGCGAATAATGCCCAATATAGGTGGACCTAGACAACAGAAGAAACAGTTACTCACAAATGTAGTTAAGTCTATTGCTATATATGCGGCTCCCATATGGGCAGAAGCAATGAATAAAAAGACGTACAGATCAGGAGTAGACGCAGCCTACAGAAGATGCGCTCTCAGAGTTGTTTCCGCATTCCGTACAGTATCTACTGACGCGGCCATGGTTATTGCCGGAATGATGCCATTACAGCAGGAAGCAGAAATTGAAAAGGAAAAGCATGTAGCAAAAAGAATTGGGGTTACAAACTTCAATCAGCTCAATGAAGAAGCATTGAATAAGTGGCAACAGAGTTGGGATATATCCACAAAAGGAAGATGGACGCATAGGCTCATTCCGAAGATAAGTGATTGGACCAACAGAAAGCATGGGCAGGTGAACTACTACCTAACCCAGATGTTAACTGGACACGGCTGCTTCAGAGCATATCTTTTTAAGTTCAAACATGACGAAGACGACACGTGCCCAGCATGTCCATATACAAAAGAAACGGTGGAACATGTGTTCTTTGATTGCCCGAGATATGAGAGCCACCGCAGCTCCTTGGCAAGAGCAACCAGAGAGCAGGTCACACCTGATAACATCATCCAACTGATGTTAAAGTCAACAGAAATCTGGAACCTGGTGTGTATTTTTGCGAAAGAAATCACAGAAGAACAGGGAGCAGCAGAGAGAACTAGAAGAGCAGTAAGAGATGACAGCAATCGCTGAATCACCACCCTCCGAAGTAATGCTTAAAAGTGGTTCCGGAGGGATTTATGGTTAGAAGAGACACGGTGTTAGGATGAGGTTTAGTACGTAGGCGCAAATACCAAGCAAAAGAGTAAGTCTTGGTTGCGAATCGTGCATGCTGGTAGTACGGGCTACCAGTATCTTTTGAAGATTCCACATCCCTTAGCTCGTATAGCTTAAAAAAAAAAAAAAAAAACATACCCCCTGCGGGTTAGGGGTTAGAATATTCCCGCGGTAAGGTATGCCTGTCGTAAGAGGCGACTAAAATCCAGCCAGGCGTCGGAGGGTGTGGCTGAAAAGGTCACAAAATCCCTGAGAAGCCCCTGAGCTGAGCCGAGTAGACGCCGGACAAGACAGACAAGCAGTGCATAATAGTTATGATTTTAGGGTTCAAACACCCATCAGGATCGAGCCCAGTAAGATCCTGATTATGGCATACTGGAAGATATGAATTTGGTAGAAATTAATTACTCTTGGGCTGGTGAGGGTGCCATTCTGGAACCTGAGTACTTAGAAGTGAATCTCTAAGGAAATGGCTTCTGGGTTAATGGCATTCTTGCCCCCGTCCCGTTAAAACCCTGGCAGGCCTCGAGAAACGCTCCAACACTGACACTGTTAATTTGGTGATGCAGGCTCAGTTGAGTATACTCCTGACTAGCACTGATCCGGCTCTGAACGTACATTCTCATAAGGAGGTACGTCAACCCTCGCATGGAACTCCCTGCATGCAAAGACAACCATGGGATCATAAAGGTGACTGCACATTCAATGAACGACAACGAACTCGAGTGGGGACCCAACAAAATGAATACAGAAATAATAAAACAAATAACAACAAAAACAATTATGGACGAGAAGGATGCTGATAGCGTGCCCAATCACGCTGACAGCATGGACGTAGGGGCGCGCACGGCGGTTACCACATCGGTTACCACACCGGGGACTGTGCCTATCGTCTCTAAAACGTGCTTTCCCCAAGGGACAGCAATAGCAATGTGTCAGGGGTCTATAAAGACTCCGGAAAATGCCTTCCTTAGCCTGGGAAGTAAGATCCGATCTCTCATTGAAATGGTAAATGAGACGCAATCGGATGGAAAGAGGCGCAGAGCCATCCATCAACCGATGAGAGATGTGATCGACGGCATCAAACTTCTTTACGAAGTGGCAGCGATCGAATTCCAAGACAAAGTGGCTAGGGAAACCGTCAAGTCAGACTGTTGCTCCCAAACCTCCCCCTGGTTGAGACTCCAGAATCTAGCAATAGATGCCAGAAGACTCCAGAAAACCGATTCGCCTACACAAGACACTCCTGCTGGGCAAACAGGGAAAAAACGCCAAAGAAAATACAAAAAAAAGGCGGAAGGCTTAACAGCAAGAATAATGGATGACACGACCGCCACGCACCCCGTATCTGTTAAAAAACTCGAAAAGCACTCTCAGATAAAAAAAATTAATAAAACACAGGAGTGGAAAAAGGTCGAAACAAAAAAGAAGCCGCGCTTGCGGTCCAAGCAAGATGCAATCATCATCGCATCTACTGCGGAGAAAAGTTACGCGGATATCCTTAGGACCATAAGAATGGACAAATCGCTTAAGGACCTTGGCAACTCGGTCAAGCGCGTGCGCAGGACCGCCAAAAACGAATTGCTGCTAGAGCTTAAAAAGGCTTCAGAAAGTAACACGGTGGGCTTTCAGTCAGCAGTGATTAGCGTGCTTGGTGACTCAGTACGTGTGGCAGCACTGACTCACAGCAAGACGGTGGTGATCAAAGACCTGGATGAAATCACGTCTGAACAAGAGATTTGCGAAGCTCTTCGTCTGGGAAGTGGCATAAATAACTTGGAGAAAGGCAATGTCCGTATGGTGGGCGGTAAGCAACTTGGCTTACAAATAGCATTTGTAAAGCTCGCGGCGTCAGATGCCGATAAATTGCTAAACACTGGGAAAATTCGCATCGGCTGGTCAATCTGCCGAATCATGGAATGTGTGGAGCCGAAACGCTGTATAAAATGCTGGCGCTTTGGTCACATAGCTGCAAACTGTAAGTTCCCGGAAGATCGTAGTAAGTCTTGCCGAAGATGTGGTGAGGAAGGCCATTTTGCTGCTGCATGCAGCAAGGACAGCAAATGTATTCTATGTGGAGGCAAGCACGATGTTGGAAACGCTCGCTGTCCAGAGTTCAAGAAGGCGGTAGACAAAGTGCGCAAATGAGGATTGTGCAAATCAATCTGAATCACTGCAGGACGGCACAGGACCTGCTTTTCCAATCGGCTTACGAGCGAAATATGGATATAGCTCTACTGTGTGAACAATATCATGATGTAGGAAACTCCTCGTGGATTTCAGACTCCTCCGGTAAAGCAGCAATATGGTCCGCAAATGGCAGGGCCTTTCAATGCTCTACTACAGTCAGCCGACGTTTTTTTACCTGGGTCAAGGTAGATGAGATATTTTTGTTCTCTTGTTATGCTCCTCCTAGTCTGGACTTACAGGAATTTGAGCAGCTACTCTCCGAAATCGTGACAGAAGCCAGGGGCAAGTCTCCGCTTATCCTGGCCGGCGACTTCAACGCTTGGTCTATTTCCTGGGGTAGCAATCACACCAACGCTAGAGGAAGAGTACTCATGGAATGGTTCTCTCAACTAGATGTTGTGCTTCTGAACACTGGCGAACATACATTCGAAGCAGGCCGGAATCGGTCTGCCATCGACTTGACATTTGCTCACGACACGATAGCACAAAGTATGAAATGGTCAGTTGGAGACATCTATTTGCATAGCGATCATCGCGCAATTATCGTCGAACTCTGCACACTACCAGTGCGTAGTAGAAATGTCTGCTTAAAACGTAGATGGAAACATCGACTCTTCGATGAGGATATCTTCAAACTGGTCTGGAGCGATAACGTGGAGTACCCAGAGTCTGCTGCTAGCATGGCGCAGGCGGTGACCTCCAAACTAATTGCAGCGTGCGACGCGGCAATGCCCCGAGCGTCATGTAGACCAGCTAGAAAACCAGCCTATTGGTGGACTGAAGAGATCGCTCGTTTAAGAGGCGACTGCATCAGAGCAAGGCGCGTCGCTCAACGAAACCGTAACTGCGCAAATTGGCAACAGTTTCACGACAACTACGTAGAATGCCGCAAGGCTTTGAAGAAGGAGATTAAGCAGAGCAAGCAGCGCTCTTTCAGAGAATTATGTCAGAGTGCTGAAGCTGACCCCTGGGGGAATGCTTATGAGGTGGTAATGTGCTCGATTCGGGGCAATAGAGCACCCTAACCTATGGATCCGCTGGTAATTGACCGTATAGTTACTACGCTATTTCCTTCGATGGGCGACAGGGAGTTTTTCTTTGATCCCCGACCTCGATGGGTTTCAATACCTCA
>NC_051848.1:101227162-101239073 GCF_002237135.1 Teleopsis dalmanni
AAAGTAAGTGTTAAATAACACTTATTTCATTAAATCTTTTTTTTGCACTTGTGTTTTTTGCTGTTTAAAATTAGTGGTCCAATGTTTCGTTTTACGCTTCATTGCTCAAACTGAATTGTAGCTCATTCATATATTGGTAACATTCATCAAATTTAATGAGTCTAGCAATTAACTTGCAGCAATTAATTCTATATGTCTAAATAATAATTATTCATTAAACAGAATAATATAACAATTTTGCATGATTTGCATAAGGAATTATTTGAAAATAATTTCTGTTGTACGAATACGAGAACGAGTACGCGTAATTACCGTACATTGTCTATAAAGTTTTGTTGTAACATTGAAAAAGTGTTGTAAATTTTTTGCATTGCTATTTACTGTTATTCACGATTTAAAAAATTTTTGTTGCATTTACCATATTGAGTGGTGCTCGTGTCAGTTATCTTTATTTCTTGAACTTCGAATTTATTACTACATTTTTGGTTTATCATAATCAAACGTAACTGTAAATAAAGAAATTTAACATGAATCGGACTAGAAGAAAAATTGAACACCCAAAGAATCCCTACTCAACCGCTAATATATTTTCGAGATGGAGTTTCTGGTGGATGAAAAAAATATTTCATAAGGGTTTGCAAGGACCACTTGAAGAGGAAGACTTATATCAGCACCGTAAAGACTTAGATAGTGAACGAGTAACTACAAAGTTTTCGTAAAAACAAGACTGTGCAATAATCCGTTCGCGTAGTTTAACTGCTGTGTATTTTATTTTAGAAGATTTAGTGTTTCCAGCAGAGATCGTAGGCAAACGTATTCGTGCCAAATTGGATGGCACCCAAATTATATATAAAGGTGCATTTGGATAAGAATCTACAAACGACCATTGAGCACAAAGTAAGTGTTAAATAACACTTATTTCATTAAATCTTTTTTTGCGCTTGTGTTTTTTGCTGTTTAAAATTAGTGGTCCAATGTTTCGTTTACGCTTCATTGCTCAAACTGAATTGTAGCTTATTCATATATTGGTAACATTCATCAAATTTAATGAGTGTAGCAATTAACTTGCAGCAATTAATTCAATATGTCTTAATAATAATAATTCATTAAACAGAATAATATAACAATTTTGCATGATTTGCATAAGGATAAGGAATTATTTGAAAATAATTTCTGTTGTACGAATACGAGAACGAGTACGCATAATTACCGTACATTGTCTATAAAGTTTTGTTGTAACATTGAAAAAATATTGTAAATTTTTTGCATTGTTATTTACTGTTATTCACGATTTAAGAAATTTTTGTTGCATTTACCATATTTGAGTGGTGCTCGTGTCGGTTATCTTCATTTCTTGAACTTCGAATTTATTACTACATTTTTGGTTTATCATAATCAAACGTAACTGTAAATAAAGAAATTTAACATCAATCGGACTAGAAGAAAAATTGAACGCCCAAAGAATCCCTACTCAACCGCTAATATATTTTCGAGATGGAGTTTCTGGTGGATGAGAAATATATTTCATAAGGGTTTGCAAGGACCACTTGAAGAGGAAGAGTTATATCAGCACCGTAAAGACTTAGATAGTGAACGAGTAACTACAAAGTTTTCGTAAAAACAAGACGGTGCAATAATCCGTTCGCGTAGTTTAACTGCTGTGTATTTTATTTTAGAAGATTTAGTGTTTTCAGCAGAGATCGTAGGCAAACGTATTCGTGCCAAATTGGATGGCACCCAAATTATAAAGGTGCATTTGGATAAGAATCTACAAACGACCATTGAGCACCAAAGTAAGTGTTAAATAACACTTATTTCATTAAATCTTTTTTTGCACTTGTGTTTTTTGCTGTTTAAAATTAGTGGTCCAATGTTTCGTTTACGCTTCATTGCTCAAACTGAATTGTAGCTCATTCATATATTGGTAACATTCATCAAATTTAATGAGTGTAGCAATTAACTTGCAGCAATTAATTCAATATGTCTAAATAATAATAATTCATTAAACAGAATAATATAACAATTTTGCATGATTTGCATAAGGAATTATTTGAAAATAATTTCTGTTGTACGAATACGAGAACGAGTACGCATAATTACCGTACATTGTCTATAAAGTTTTGTTGTAACATTGAAAAAATATTGTAAATTTTTTGCATTGCTATTTACTGTTATTCACGATTTAAAAAATTTTTGTTGCATTCACCATATTGAGTGGTGCTCGTGTCGGTTATCTTCATTTCTTGAACTTCGAATTTATTACTACATTTTTGGTTTATCATAACCAAACGTAACTGTAAATAAAGAAATTTAACATGAATCGGACTAGAAGAAAAATTGAACGCCCAAAGAATCCCTACTCAACCGGTAATATATTTTCGAGATGGAGTTTCTGGTGGATGAGAAAAATATTTCATAAGGGTTTGCAAGGACCACTTGAAGAGGAAGAGTTATATCAGCACCGTAAAGACTTAGATAGTGAACGAGTAACTACAAAGTTTTCGTAAAAACAAGACGGTGCAATAATCCGTTCGCGTAGTTTAACTGCTGTGTATTTTATTTTAGAAGATTTAGTGTTTTCAGCAGAGATCGTAGGCAAACGTATTCGTGCCAAATTGGATGGCACCCAAATTATATATAAAGGTGCATTTGGATAAGAATCTACAAACGACCATTGAGCACAAAGTAAGTGTTAAATAACACTTATTTCATTAAATCTTTTTTTGCGCTTGTGTTTTTTGCTGTTTAAAATTAGTGGTCCAATGTTTCGTTTACGCTTCATTGCTCAAACTGAATTGTAGCTTATTCATATATTGGTAACATTCATCAAATTTAATGAGTGTAGCAATTAACTTGCAGCAATTAATTCAATATGTCTAAATAATAATAATTCATTAAACAGAATAATATAACAATTTTGCATGATTTGCATAAGGAATTATTTGAAAATAATTTCTGTTGTACGAATACGAGAACGAGTACGCGTAATTACCGTACATTGTCTATAAAGTTTTGTTGTAACATTGAAAAAATATTGTAAATTTTTTGCATTGCTATTTACTGTTATTCACGATTTAAAAAATTTTTGTTGCATTTACCATATTGAGTGGTGCTCGTGTCGGTTATCTTCATTTCTTGAACTTCGAATTTATTACTACATTTTTGGTTTATCATAACCAAACGTAACTGTAAATAAAGAAATTTAACATGAATCGGACTAGAAGAAAAATTGAACGCCCAAAGAATCCCTACTCAACCGGTAATATATTTTCGAGATGGAGTTTCTGGTGGATGAGAAAAATATTTCATAAGGGTTTGCAAGGACCACTTGAAGAGGAAGAGTTATATCAGCACCGTAAAGACTTAGATAGTGAACGAGTAACTACAAAGTTTTCGTAAAAACAAGACGGTGCAATAATCCGTTCGCGTAGTTTAACTGCTGTGTATTTTATTTTAGAAGATTTAGTGTTTCCAGCAGAGATCGTAGGCAAACGTATTCGTGCCAAATTTGATGGCACCCAAATTATAAAGGTGCATTTGGATAAGAATCTACAAACGACCATTGAGCACAAAGTAAGTGTTAAATAACACTTATTTCATTAAATCTTTTTTTGCACTTGTGTTTTTTGCTGTTTAAAATTAGTGGTCCAATGTTTCGTTTACGCTTCATTGCTCAAACTGAATTGTAGCTTATTCATATATTGGTAACATTCATCAAATTTAATGAGTGTAGCAATTAACTTGCAGCAATTAATTCAATATGTCTTAATAATAATAATTCATTAAACAGAATAATATAACAATTTTGCATGATTTGCATAAGGATAAGGAATTATTTGAAAATAATTTCTGTTGTACGAATACGAGAACGAGTACGCATAATTACCGTACATTGTCTATAAAGTTTTGTTGTAACATTGAAAAAATATTGTAAATTTTTTGCATTGCTATTTACTGTTATTCACGATTTAAAAAATTTTTGTTGCATTTACCATATTGAGTGGTGCTCGTGTCGGTTATCTTCATTTCTTGAACTTCGAATTTATTACTACATTTTTGGTTTATCATAACCAAACGTAACTGTAAATAAAGAAATTTAACATGAATCGGACTAGAAGAAAAATTGAACGCCCAAAGAATCCCTACTCAACCGGTAATATATTTTCGAGATGGAGTTTCTGGTGGATGAGAAAAATATTTCATAAGGGTTTGCAAGGACCACTTGAAGAGGAAGACTTATATCAGCACCGTAAAGACTTAGATAGTGAACGAGTAACTACAAAGTTTTCGTAAAAACAAGACGGTGCAATAATCCGTTCGCGTAGTTTAACTGCTGTGTATTTTATTTTAGAAGATTTAGTGTTTCCAGCAGAGATCGTAGGCAAACGTATTCGTGCCAAATTGGATGGCACCCAAATTATATATAAAGGTGCATTTGGATAAGAATCTACAAACGACCATTGAGCACAAAGTAAGTGTTAAATAACACTTATTTCATTAAATCTTTTTTTGCGCTTGTGTTTTTTGCTGTTTAAAATTAGTGGTCCAATGTTTCGTTTACGCTTCATTGCTCAAACTGAATTGTAGCTTATTCATATATTGGTAACATTCATCAAATTTAATGAGTGTAGCAATTAACTTGCAGCAATTAATTCAATATGTCTTAATAATAATAATTCATTAAACAGAATAATATAACAATTTTGCATGATTTGCATAAGGATAAGGAATTATTTGAAAATAATTTCTGTTGTACGAATACGAGAACGAGTACGCATAATTACCGTACATTGTCTATAAAGTTTTGTTGTAACATTGAAAAAATATTGTAAATTTTTTGCATTGTTATTTACTGTTATTCACGATTTAAGAAATTTTTGTTGCATTTACCATATTTGAGTGGTGCTCGTGTCGGTTATCTTCATTTCTTGAACTTCGAATTTATTACTACATTTTTGGTTTATCATAATCAAACGTAACTGTAAATAAAGAAATTTAACATCAATCGGACTAGAAGAAAAATTGAACGCCCAAAGAATCCCTACTCAACCGCTAATATATTTTCGAGATGGAGTTTCTGGTGGATGAGAAATATATTTCATAAGGGTTTGCAAGGACCACTTGAAGAGGAAGAGTTATATCAGCACCGTAAAGACTTAGATAGTGAACGAGTAACTACAAAGTTTTCGTAAAAACAAGACGGTGCAATAATCCGTTCGCGTAGTTTAACTGCTGTGTATTTTATTTTAGAAGATTTAGTGTTTTCAGCAGAGATCGTAGGCAAACGTATTCGTGCCAAATTGGATGGCACCCAAATTATATATAAAGGTGCATTTGGATAAGAATCTACAAACGACCATTGAGCACAAAGTAAGTGTTAAATAACACTTATTTCATTAAATCTTTTTTTGCACTTGTGGTTTTTGCTGTTTAAAATTAGTGGTCCAATGTTTCGTTTACGCTTCATTGCTCAAACTGAATTGTAGCTCATTCATATATTGGTAACATTCATCAAATTTAATGAGTCTAGCAATTAACTTGCAGCAATTAATTCAATATGTCTAAATAATAATAATTCATTAAACAGAATAATATAAAAATTTTGCATGATTTGCATAAGAATTATTTGAAAATAATTTCTGTTGTACGAATACGAGAATGAGTACGCGTAATTATCGTACATTGTCTATAAAGTTTTGTTGTAACATTCAAAAAATATTGTAAATTTTTTGCATTGCTATTTACTGTTATTCACGATTTAAAAAATTTTTGTTGCATTTACCATATTGAGTGGTGCTCGTGTCGGTTAAATTTAATATTGTATAAAAAAATATTCACTTGATCAAATTTGACACTCAATTTAACATAAAATTCACACACTTTCTTTATGGATTTGTTTTATTGATTTAAATTTCATAATAATAAATAATCTAATAAGGGCCCTCGTAAAGTTGTTCTAACGGTGTCGGAACGCGATCGATGCGTAGGAATACATACTTGCTCTCTGACAGCTCGCTGGGTACTAAGACTGGTTGTTGAACGTGTCGCAGTCCAGGTTGAGTTCGTACATTACCTAAGTTTCTGCGCAGTAACTTTACGAAGTCTGTTTCGCTTGGTTTGATTTTGACTTCTGTCAGCAACTGTACCGGGACTCTGAGAGGGTTGCCGTACTACAACAACAATGGGCTTGGCTGCTTCAGTTGACACTGTGTCTTGAAGTCCACTTAAAGCATGCTACCGAATATCATCAATTTTTTGCTGAAATAAAATATGCCGAGCAATGACTCGTGAAGCGTGATGACATTTTAAATAGCAAATATTCTCAATCGGATTTTGGTCTTGATCAAGGTGAAGCTTTATTACGTGGTATGCAGGATTTACGTGAAGAATTGAATGCTTTTAGTGAAACTGTTGCTAATTTGACCCATCGGGCTCAAACAATTGTTCCAATATATAAAAGACGACAACCGGTAAATAATCAATGCTCTGTACAAGCAATATGTGCTTATAAGCAGCAAGGTCAACTACAAATTGAAAAGGGAGAAACTTGTATCTTGCTCGATAACTCTAGTCGAGTTAAATGGAGAATTCGTAATTCAATAGGACAAGAGGGTTCAATTCCTAGTGCTTGCTTATTAATGCCTCCTCCTGACCAAGAGGCAATTGATGCTGCTGAACGACTTAAACGGTTATTCGATCGTTTTGTGAGCTTATGGCAAAAAAACATTTACGTCTACGTCAAAATATGATTTTTGCTACAATTCGTGTTGTCAAAGGATGGGACTTTGACCAATTTCTTGCAATGGGTCCAGAACAGCGTACAGCGATACGGCATGCACTCAATGATGACGCAGATAAACTTTTAAGTGAGGGTGATCCAAATGATCCACAATTAAGACGTTTACGCCGTGAAATGGATGAAGTAAATCGTTTATTTGACGAATTTGAAAAACGCGCTAGAGCTGAAGGTAAATTAATTTAATTAAATTAGTTTATTTTTATTTTTTTCGTAGGCGGTATATTCACCAATTATAAAAACATTTTATCAAATAACTGTCATACGAACTTAATTTCAATTAAATTTAAGTGTAAATTTTTTACTTGATGTTAGATTGAATACATAAATTTGTTTAGTACGAAAATAGTATTCTCTTCAGTAGTGTCTTATTAAAACTATTTCTGTATCGTTTGTGATGAAGAAATTATTTGCCAGCCGTAGAACTCGTGGTACTAAATAAATAATTTTAGCTTAAATTTAATTTTACAGATTTAAAACGTATTCAAATATTTTATTATACTTTTTAGAGGAAAGCAAACAAGTTAGCCGAATCTTCACAGAAGAATGCATTGCAATCAAAGGAAAACTTGAGGACATATTAATCTCAATTCTCGCTTTGGAAATTTACTTTGCTTCATTTCAAGAAGCGCCAAACGAAAATGGATGTGTGTATGCGAGAGTTGTCTGACTACGAGAGAAGGAATAGAGAAAGGGCGAAAAACAATATATTCGCTAATAAATTAATTTATAAAAAAATTGTAATTTATATTACAAATTTTTTTTAAACAATTATAATAAACTAAATATATATAAGCTTATAATATATGTTTGCCCCCTTAACAAATATATAACAAAAAATATTTTATGCAAATAAATTTTGCGCGGCAGTTTTTTGCACTTGTCATTTTACTCTTATTCGTATGTGAATTTGATCAAAAATCATTTGCTCTGCTCTCTCACTGCAAGCAAACGGTTCAGTTTCTGTTATTTCTTCTTTCTCTATTTAACAACTTTTTTATATAGTTTTTCGATTTTCGTTTTTGCTGTTGTTTGTTTGCACAGAGTAGAACATAAATATTTTAGGCGGCCACCGTCTTGGAAGTCAAGTTATTTGTTTTTGAGGCCGTGCACTACACACTACACACATATGGTGTGTTTGTTAGTTTGTTTAATTTGTTGTGCAAGCGATGTTTGCAAATTTTCTTTTTATCTTCCCTTTCTGTTAGCAGAAGTAGCCAATTTCCTCAAAGAATTACTATTTTGAATCTTAAATTATTATTTGTTAATTTCAGAGCTACCTCAAACAAAATAAATCAAAACTTATATGCTTTGTTAATTAAAAGCCTGCAGTAAATTATTGAAATCCAATGCATTTAAAAATGTACGCATGTACATGTAAATGAACTGCATGTAAAACAAAATTTTTGAACGTGCAGCCAAAAATTGCGACATCAGAAGCACATTAGCCTATACGATATCTAGATATACTATAAAATATTATTAAATATTTACATAGCTTCCTTAGCAAAAAAAAAAAAAAATTGATTTTAGAATGACTTTAAAAACTTTATCTAAAGTACATACATATATATTTGATGCATGAATCAAACCTTTTTAGTGGTTCATTGAATTCTTTTTTTATAATAAAATTATTTGCGAATTAATTTAAGGATTAAGTTTGCAGAAAAAAAGATTTTTTTTTCTTAATAAATTAATAATAGTAAATAATTACACAAATTTACCGGCTAAAAAATTCTTTTATGAGTTCATTTAATTTTTATTTCGACGAAATTCATCGGAATACTCTAGAAATTCATTTAAATCAGTGTCAAAAATGTCTTTAAAATAATTATTTTCTATATATGAAAGTTATTTTCTATGTAAATTGCTATAATTTTTAATTTTATTAAATTATTACATTAGTTTTGCTGATATATAATTAATATATAATATATTTTTGAGTTAATTGAATTTTATTAAGTAAAAATTCATTTTCCTGCTTTGCGGGTTTTACTATTTACGTATATTAATAAACTGCAATTAAAAATGATTTAATTCATAAAATTGTAAAAAAATTATTTAAATAATTTAAATAATTTAAATAATTTAAATAATTTATATTTATACATGTTATATAAAATTTAAATATTTAAAAAAACTAATAAGCCGAAAAATATATCAATTAAAGTGCATTTCCACAATCCACATTCATTGTGCAGTTTTATAAACTGTAAAACTTCTGCATAACATTTTATTTGTTATTCGAAAGAGAAGGAACGCATATAAATCATACAGTTACTATACTAAACAATTGGTGAGAAGAGCATTGTGGATTGTATTGCATACAAGTCTGCTAATACAATCCACACAAACTGATTTATATACACGACTTCTCAGTGTTTCAGTTTTATTACGTTTACAGCGTTTGAACAATACGGTCGCGATCTGTAGTGTACGGAAAAATTTTCAGCGAAAATTGAAAATTGTGTGTGAATATTTAAAAATAAATAGTTAAAACATAAATAAATTTGAGTTTATTTAACAATAATTATTGTTTTTATATTCCAAAATAAAATTAAAATTTTGTGATTTTATTATATATAACAATTTGCCGCTAATAAAACTTGCAGCTGACAAACTCTTTTTTCGGTATGTTCAGTGTATAAAACTGCTAGAAACGTACAGAAAATAACAAAATTCATACAATTAAAGTTTGTTTCTATAACATTCGAACATTAAAAGTAATATTTGGAGTATAAATATACAAGTTTAATTTGTTTATTAATAAATAAAAATTAATATTAAAATTTTCATTTATATATTTTTCGAATGTGAATGCAAGTTAAACAGCAATTTTTTTTTTATTTTCTCATACATGCTTCTGCTGCATGTATGTACATATTCTTGCGCATATGTGCCAGTGAGACAAAAAAGTGACCATACAATTTGTGAAATTTGTTTAAAGGCATAAAGCCAAAAACATATGAAAAATACAAATTTTTTTTTAAACAATTATAATAAACTAAATATATATAAGCTTATAATATATATTTGCCCCTTAACAAATATATAACAAAAAATATTTTATGCAAATAAATTTTGCGCGGCAGTTTTTTGCACTTGTCATTTTACTCTTATTCGTATGTGAATTTGATCAAAAATCACTTGCTCTGCTCTCTCACTGCAAGCAAACGGTTCAGTTTCTGTTATTCCTTCTTTCTCTATTTAACAACTTTTTTATATAGTTTTTCGATTTTCGTTTTTGCTGTTGTTTGGTTTGCACAGAATAGAACATAAATATTTTAGGCGGCCACACCGTCTTGGAAGTCAAGTTATTTGTTTTTGAGGCCGTGCACTACACACTACACACATATGGTGTGTTTGTTAGTTTGTTTAATTTGTTGTGCAAGCGATGTTTGCAAATTTTCTTTTTATCTTCCCTTTCTGTTAGCAGAAGTAGCCAATTTCCTCAAAGAATTACTATTTTGAATCTTAAATTATTATTTGTTAATTTCAGAGCTACCTCAAACAAAATAAATCAAAACTTATATGCTTTGTTAACTAAAAGCCTGCAGTAAATTATTGAAATCCAATGCATTTAAAAATGTACGCATGTACATGTAAATGAACTGCATGTAAAGCAAAATTTTTGAACGTGCAGCCAAAAATTGCGACATCAGAAGCACATTAGCCTATATGATATCTAGATATACTATAAAATATTATTATATATTTACATAGCTTCCTTAGCAAAAAAAAAAATTGATTTTAGAATGACTTTAAAAACTTTATCTAAAGTACATACATATATATTTGATGCATGAATCAAACCTTTTTTGTGGTTCATTGAATTCTTTTTTTATAATAAAATTATTTGCGAATTAATTTAAGGATTAAGTTTGCAGAAAAAAAGATTTTTTTTTTCTTAATAAATTAATAATAGTAAATAATTACACAAATTTACCGGCTAAAAAATTCTTTTATGAGTTCATTTAATTTTTATTTCGACGAAATTCATCGGAATACTCTAGAAATTCATTTAAATCTAAATCAGTGTCAAAAATGTCTTTAAAATAATTATTTTCTATATATGAAAGTTATTTTCTATGTAAATTGCTATAATTTTTAATTTTATTAAATTATTACATTAGTTTTGCTGATATAATTAATATATAATATATTTTTGAGTTAATTGAATTTTATTAAGTAAAAATTCATTTTCCTGCTTTGCGGGTTTTACTATTTACGTATATTAATAAACTGCAATTAAAAATGATTTAATTCATAAAATTGTAAAAAAATTTAAAAAAAATTATTTAAATAATTTAAATAATTTATATTTATACATGTTATATAAAATTTAAATATTTAAAAAAACTAATAAGCCGAAAAATATATCAATTAAAGTGCATTTCCACAATCCACATTCATTGTGCAGTTTTATAAACTGTAAAACTTCTGCATAACATTTTGTTTGTTATTCAAAAGAGAAGGAACGCATATAAATCATACAGTTACTATACTAAACAATTGGTGAGAAGAGCATTGTGGATTGTATTGCATACAAGTTTGCTAATACAATCCACACAAACTGATTTATATACACGACTTCTCAGTGTTTCAGTTTTATTACGTTTACAGCGCTTGAACAATACGGTCGAGATCTGTAGTTACGGAAAAATTTTCAGCGAAAATTGAAAATTGTGTGTGAATATTTAAAAATAAATACTTAAAACATAAATAAATTTGAGTTTATTTAACAATAATTATTGTTTTTATATTCCAAAATAAAATTAAAATTTTGTGATTTTATTATATATAGCAATTTGCCGCTAATAAAACTTGCAGCTGACAAACTCTTTTTTCGGTATGTTCAGTGTATAAAACTGCTAGAAACGTACAGAAAATAACAAAATTCATACAATTAAAGTTTGTTTCTATAACATTCGAACATCAAAAGTAATATTTGGAGTATAAATATACAAGTTTAATTTGTTTATTAATAAATAAAAATTAATATTAAAATTTTCATTTATATATTTTTCGAATGTGAATGCAAGTTAAACAGCAATTTTTTTTTTTTATTTTCTCATACATGCTTCTGCTGCATGTATGTACATATTCTTGCGCATA
>NC_051848.1:101239173-101252510 GCF_002237135.1 Teleopsis dalmanni
ATGCTGAGACCCAGTCTTTCAGAGAAAATGCCACAGCCGACTCGTTTATCTATTTTGGAGCCGTCCGTGTAAATATCAACCGTTTGGAGAGGGATCACTCTTTCAAGGATCCAGTCCTCCCTGCTTGGTATAAGAGATTCGAACCCCCTGTTTAGGTCTGGGTAAAAACACATGTAGTCAATAGAGACGGGAGTTGGCAGATCCTGATTCAGTATGATCGCGTGGCCTATATCAGTTCTTGACCAGCAGGAGAGGGCGTTGAGCCTGGTTGCAACTATTTTGACTTGCTGTTTTACCAGAAGCCGAGATGGCAGCCAATGAAGCAGAGCGAAAAAAAACTTGCGTGGGGGTGGAGCGAAGAGCACCAGTGATTTGTAGTGCAGCTATCCTCCTAGTTTTGTCAATTAATAATGTGGTACGCTTTTTCAGTTGCCTGCCACCAGAAAGCAGCCCCATACAGAAGAATTGATTCGATAACAGCTGAATAGAGCCAGAGTATAATGCACGGTTTGAGCCCCCAACTGCGACCTATAGCTATAGCGACCTATAGCGACCTACAGCAGTAGGTGGCGCATACAGCTTTGCGGGCTCTCTCAGCCAAGTTGTCTTTCCAGCTGAGTTTAGAGTCCAGAATAATACCCAGATATTTGACGTTCGAACTTAAATTTAGAGTAACGCTCTTTATCTTTGGTAAGGAAAATGTCGGTATTTTATATTTCCTGATGAAGAGAATAACCTCTGTCTTTGCGGGGTTAATATCAAGACTGAATTTCCTATACCATTTAGTGACAATGAGGAGCGCAGAGTTAATAACATTGGATAGAACTTGGGGGAATTTGCCAGATGAGGCAATAGCAATGTCGTCCGCATAAGCTATAACACTGCATCCGGATTGTTCCAAAAGTTTTAACAAAGAATTAACCGCTATGTTCCATAGAAGAGGAGAGAGAACCCCACCTTGTGGCGTTCCCCGACAGACTGCTCTGGAGGATTGAACACTTCCGATGTCGGATGTAATAATCCTAGTTTTGAGAATGGCCTCTACAAATTTAACCAGACTATTGTCGAGATTAGTTTTGAGAGGGTTTTTATCATACCATTGGGGCAGACATTGTTGAAAGCGCCCTCAATATCGAGAAAAGTTGCAAGTGTGTATTCCCTGAGAGAGATGGAGTGGTAAACTTACGAGATGAGTGTATGAAGCCCAGTATCGACAGACTTGCCTTTAGTATAAGCATGCATACGAATCCACCCTGTTGAATATCGGCGGGAATAATTCCGTCCGGACCTGGAGATTTATAAGGTTTAAAAGTTTGGATAGCCCACTTGATTTAAGTGTTGGTCACTTGAAACGGTTTCGGATTGTTTAGAGGGGGCAAGCTGATTTGAGTTGATAAATCAGCATCAGAGGCTACATTCCCTGGGAAATGAGAGTCCAGACGGATTCACTCATGTATTGCTTTCATTAATCTGTAGAAAAGCAAATTTATAGCTAATTAAATAAATAGATTTATATTTATTCTAAAAATTATATCCAGTCGCCACGCATAGTATAATTTAGGCCAGTAGCACCTGTCAGTTCTGGAACTAATATTATTAAATCATCTTGACCACCTCTAGTATTTTTTTCGGTAGGCTTCGATATCAACAGTGGTTGATTAAAATCACGAATTGTGAGATTATAACGCTATAATTAAGAAAACAATAGTTAGATGTATGTTATTGTCAAGCTTTATAAATAAAGTGATAATCTAATCTAATATATAAAAATCTCATGTCACGGTGTTTTCATGAAACTTTTTTGACGTTAAATTACAACTTATATTCACAAAATATTGGTCTCGCCCGTGCGACTAGTGGAGTAACATTAGTATGACTTTCTCAGGATTACGTTCCTAGATTAGGTTCTATACATAAGAAAGAACAAATCATGCAACAAATAATGTCTCTACGAACAGAATAGTATTAAAATTTAACAATTCAAAATAAAATTATTATTAAGTAATTAATTCAATTCTTCTACAGCTGGTTTATGATTTCGTTCTAATATAAACACAGCAAGTAAAATTGTTAATAAAAACTTTCACAGCAAAAGTAACAAAACTCCAGAAAAATGTACGAATAAAAATGTCAAGTACGGCTTTGGGTCAGTTGGTTAAGGTGCACTGACTCTGAGCTTCACATTTGGCAGGAACCGAGTTCGATTCCTGGTACTTGCAGTCTCAAAAATAATTATTTACGAATAATTAAATACAAGAATTATTTGCAAGACCCCTGATGATGGGTACCTCCGTCATCAGTTATACAATAAATAAATGATATGAATTCCAGTATAGTTAAAGCTTATTGAGGGGCAGAGATAAGCGCCCCAGCCACAAAAGAGTCACAAAAGAGTAAAAGAGCGTAATAGCTTTAACTAAAGAAACCACAACAAAAATAACATATTGTTACGAATTTCATCAGAGTAGCAATGAAATGTTTAAATATTATTTAAACATTACGTCAATTGATATTTTTATAAAAGGAGTTTGGAAATTTGTTTGGTGTGAAGCTGTGGTTTTTATTAAATTGACTCCTAATTAATACTAGTTCTTTGTAATACACAAAATATATAAATATAGTTTCTCCAATTCTCTAAAGTTCGTTTCATGTTTTACAAAATCCTGAGATACGAATAATCACGCAGGCGATTACGTAACATTTGGTGTCAGAAGTGGGATTTTGTAAAATGATGAAATTGGAAGAATTGACTGTGGTTCAACTAAAAGAGCAGTTGGAGAAAGTGGGACTTGGCACAGGTGGTGCGAAAGCGGAACTGCAGTTGAGACTTCGTGACGAGTTGGAGGCTGATGGCATACATGAAGAAGAACACGAGTTCCTCGATGAAGAATCTGACACGAATAGTGAAATGATGGCAATCATGAACTTAATGATGCAGAAGATTGAGAAAAATTCTGAAGAACAGGCGCACGGTTTACGTAAGTTGGAAGAAAAGCTGGAACAACAATTTAGTG
This sequence comes from Teleopsis dalmanni, assembly GCF_002237135.1. Taxonomy (NCBI): domain Eukaryota; kingdom Metazoa; phylum Arthropoda; class Insecta; order Diptera; family Diopsidae; genus Teleopsis; species Teleopsis dalmanni. The sequence continues at coordinate 101,242,188 of NC_051848.1, forward strand.
AAATCACGCAGACATTAGGACAAAATTTTGTCGAATTAAAGATGGAGTTACAACAAGTCCAAAAAAGGTGCTCGAGAAGGAAGGACCCGATTGATCAGAATGTCCAGGTCTCAAAAGGTGAGACGGTTCAATTGGAAAACCACGCTGAGAGTAGGCAGGTAAGCGGGTCATCTTCAGCCATTCGTCAAACTGGTAGCGTTAAACTGCAGGCACCGACGTTTGATGGGAGCGAGGCTTTTGAAGTGTTCAAACTCAAATTTGAAATAGCGGCTGCAACAAATAATTGGAATATTGGTGAGAAAACGGAATCACTGATTGTGGCACTAAAAGGTAGTGCGGCAGAAGTTTTAAAACAAATTCCACCCGAACAACATAAAAGCTACCAAGCTGTAATGGATACATTGGAGCGCAAGTACGGTAACGTTTCTATGGCTCCATTACACAGGGTAATACTGGAAGCAAGAGCCCCGCTTGTTGACGAGAGTCCTGGAGAGTACTCTGCCGACATTGAACGGTTGTGTAACTTGGTTTACATTGGTAGCTCTGGTGATATTATGGTGAAGAGTAAAGTCGACACTTTAATAGACGGTATACGTGATCCGGAAACTAAGCGTCAGGTCGTAATGTTCTCAAAGGAGACGTACTCTGAAACGGTTAGCGGCGCTTTGACGTACGAAGCTGCCGGTATAATGTGTTCCTTTACAGCAAAAGTACGGAAAATGAAAACTAGAGTGAAGGCAGGAAGAAAGACAAGAAGGAAGACAGAAGGAAAGACAGAGGGGAAGGCAAGAAGAAAGACAAGAAAGAAGACAAGAAAGAAGACAAGAAAGAAGGTAAAAAGAAATAGAAGAAAGAGAAGAAAGGAAAGAAGAATAAGAGAGAAGACAAGAGAGAAGATAAGAGAAAGAAGAAGACTGATTCAAATAATGAATAGGGAAAAAAGAAACAGAAGAAAGAAAAGGAGGAAAGACTATTTCGGTTTAGGTAGTTATGATTTCGTGTTAATCGGCTTTGGTATAGCTGAATCAGTTGAAATTAACATCTGCTTGGACGAGCAAGAGTCCCCATATGTTATATATGTTGAGGGTATTCCATTTGAAGTAGATTTCACATGCGATGTTGTTATTCCATGTGAAGCAATTGGCACAAATGACATATTCCCGGCAAATATGCCACTTAAGACAGATAACATGTTAGCTGTTGATATTCCATCCAATGCGGATGTCTTTGATAGCATGTTGGCTACAGATACTCAAATCGATGCTGGCAGTGCAGTTGATAAAGTTTTCAGGATTAATCAGGAAATCAAATATGATGCGGAGATCGCAGAGGGCTTGTTGGTCGCAGATACGTTATCTTATAAAGATATACCATTAAACGTTGATGCCGACCTCATAGATGATGAGAACGTGACAATTAATGGAAATATCTTGTTTCATAAGGATATCACAGATGACGTATTAGCTACGGATAGTAAATTTGATGCTGATGTCAGGGATGTCTTGTTCGTTTCGGATATAACAAATAATGAGGATTATACAACAGATATTGATATATCTGATGGTGCGGTTTTTGTTAATCAGTACATTCCTGATTGGCATACTCAATGCATTGACAAGTTTGTTGCGCCTAACGTAAGTAGCATTGATGATAGTGACAGCTATTTGCAAATGGAGGTTTATCAGGGTGACTCAGACGACGCGGGCTTAAAATTCGGAATAACGGTACTTTGCGGCAAGATGACATGTGACTACACTGGAAGTAGGCGGAACCAATTAGATGAAATTCATTGATTTATCAGAAGACCGCTCCTATTGACCAGGAACTGAAATGTTAATGATGATGGTGATACTCAAAATCTCCACCCAATAGCTAGAAGTATAGGATAAGCAATTTGTAAATAAATATAGAATTTCTACAATTAGTAAGTAAGCAAATATTGAAAATCTTGAAAGAGAACGGTGTGTGTTCGCAATTTGTGTCTGATGAAGATGTTGTGATGTTTGTTTGGAGCCCCCTGTTCTTGATGGAACGAAGATCTGTGATGGTGTTTGTCGAATTCAACAGTCGGGGCATCATAGAGCTCAAAAGAAAGTGGTGCATCTGGAACTACTGGCACCTTACTGCAATGATGTGGTAATTCCTGTTCGGGACGAACAGATTTAAGAGGAGGGCAATGTTATGAATTTCATCAGAGTAGCAATGAAATGTTTAAATATTATTTAAACATTACGTCAATTGATATTTTTATAAAAGGAGTTTGGAAATTTGTTTGGTGTGAAGCTGTGGTTTTTATTAAATTGACTCCTAATTAATACTAGTTCTTTGTAATACACAAAATATATAAATATAGTTTCTCCAATTCTCTAAAGTTCGTTTCATGTTTTACAAAATCCTGAGATACGAATAATCACGCAGGCGATTACGTAACAATATATTGTATTTGTGAATTTCAAATACAAGAGGTACGAGCTGAACGAAATCAACAACGATAATTATAACGGAGAAAAGGGCGCCGGTTCGTAATTAACACACGCAGAACCAATGACCGACTGCGCCAACAACTACATCAAGCATTTTGTTCCTTCGTCTTGCATTCGAGTACGAGCCAGATATTGATATTCCGCACATCTATAATGTCGATTGGTTTTATGGACAAAAAATGCCCTTATTGTCATGCATCATGCACTGAAATTCAAACAAGAGTCAGCCGTGATGTGTTGCGCATTAGATAAAGTACAACTACCAGAAATTAAGAAACCACCATAGCCATTGAACGGATTGCTCATCGGCATGCCTGAAGGTTGAAAACTGTATATAGAATCGATAGATAAAGTTTGTGAGTTTTTAGAGTCACTGGATTTGTTAGGCATGCCACCACCACACATTCTATGACTGTAAGTTGGACCGCCGGTTATTTTACTTCTATTTTACCATCAATAAGTCGGAAGGCCAAACGATGTCTGTTTACGGCTTAGGTTTGGACACGTGGCATGTTCTCGCGTGGGCAAACTATCAAGCCTATGTGTGTTGGCTAAACACGAATAAACATATTACTTCTTGAATTTAACTAAATTTAACTTTTAAGAGATCAAACAAGGAATATGTCCGTTATTTTAATGAAATATATTGAATCAAGAAAACGAATGGTTGGTGTTTTTTCCTTTTGATCGGCGATCATCGTCTACAGCGCTCAATTCCTCTTTTTATCATACAGCACATTGTCACACAATTACAATACATTCATTATCATTCATTTAAAAAAAATAATAATCACTTGAACTAATTTATATGGCAAAACAACGCTTGCCGGGATATCTAGTATTTCATAAATTTTTTTTTAAACAAAAATTTAAAAATGAATAAATAAAGTTACTATTAAGACTATATATTTGTTATTTGTTATAAGAGAATTTCTCCTTACTCGTTTGTAGTAATCTACGAATGTGACATCTTTTTCCTTTCGTTTGAAAGTGGATTTGGGCGACATACCGAAATCTATATCACTCACACGATATGTTTTGTTATTATAATCAGTGATTACTACCATGCCTGTAACAATGTATTATTATTGATTATTATTGAAGTATTGATAATCATTTGATTTTATTCTAGATATTACTATGTACTACTTACCAATTACTTCGGCCTTAAATGCGTTTTGATAATCTGATGACACTTTCACTAATTGAGTCAAAATGTTGTAAATTGTATCAGTGCGCAAGACCTTATGTGCAATTTCAGCACACATCAGTACATCCAATTCATGCTGACGAATAGAGGTAATATATCCTATAAACTTCATTAAACAATTACACTAAACTTACTTTAGCTACTGGATCAAAGAAATTTCGATTCAATTGTTGTAGTTTCCAGCCTTCCATAGATCAACGTAAAATCAAGTTGAGTACATGCAACTGTTGCATATCTGTTAATTCTACTATGCCAACATGTTTAATTTTAATTTGTACTGTATTTCCTGCACGATCCGTTGTTAGTATCTTATGGACAACATTCATCATTATACTTTTCAGATTTTGTGTAGAAAATAGCAAAATACCACCAACAACGTATCCTCGAACCATAACTGGACGACCAACTGCACCTTGCTTATTTACGCACGACGCTGGTCGAGTATGTTGTATAACGTCAGTTAAAATACGTTTTCCTCACATGCCACGTATTTGGTCAATTGCAGCTATAGATATGGATATAACAACATAAAGAAACAATATAAAATATCATAGAAAGAACAATCATAATTATTGTCATAATCTGCATATCAATAGTTGCTGCCTCAGTGTTATCATGACTTTGGTGAACGTTTGAACTGAGAGAACCACTGGGAGAACTAAAGGAAAATATTTACGTCAACATAAGTCTGGTTAAATAATATATTTTATGGCATACTCATGAAAACACTGGAAATGGACACATCGGACTGATGAGAAGATCCACAACTTGCTGTTGACGGCAAACTACCAAAACTCTAATATCAAATGAATAAAAATTAATTAAATCAAGTCTCTTTAAATCTTAAATTTGTTCTTACTTACAGATGATTCAGAGGCAGGATAACTGCCAAGTCCATCACCGCGCCCACGATACATGCCAGGTCTACGCTCTGCACCACCGCGTTGTTCACCACGTTGGCCACCACCGCCGCCGCGAGGTTGCCAGCCACGGATGCCACCACCATCACCATCACCGCGGTTGCCACGATAGCCGCCGCAGCCACCACCACCAATATCGCCGCCACGTCTACCTCTGTCTCCTCCTCTATTTTCAGAACTTCTTCCGCGATCTCCTCCACCACCTCTATATTCCGCACCTCTTCCGCGTTGCATTCTAAAGATGTATTAAAACTTTAAAATGAAATTATGTTTTTAATTATTTTCACATGCATTTGTGCAAAAAGCAACTCCAAAATTTATTGGAATTTTAATTCTTCGTAAAGCAAAGCGGCTTCCACTTATTGCGTCGCCGATGGCAGCACATTTTGACAATTGTTCGACATTCTAAGTGCTAAGAAAAAAAATATTTATACACAACTGTACACACATACATATACACTTGTATATGCGAATGTTTTCTTTATTATGTGCAACTGCATGGAATGAAGATTGCATATAAGTTGCATATTAGACCATTCAACAACAACAAAAACCATTAAATAAATTACCATTAAAGTAAATATATAATTTTATATATTTAAAATTGAAAGCAAAGCATGAATTTATACGTTTTCTAATCATTCATTTCTACTACCAGTTGCTTCGAAAACTGCTGCTTTTTTATTCCTTTTTATTCTTTTTTGGACCACTGTTCCTTACGTGGAAAAAAGGACAGACGACAAAGTTTACAGTTCACCGAAACGACGCTCAGCAAAAACAACAAAAAAAATAGAACATGTTATATGCACAATTAGCATTGCACAATTATTAGTTATTGCACAATTAGCAAAATATTAGCAAAATTTTAGGCAATAATTAATTTCATTTAAAAAATAATTTTCCAAATAGCGCAATTCAGTTTTTAAAAATTCTGTTCATTTCACAATAATTGTAGAACCAAAAAAGACGTACATTTTTATTCACAGGTACCACTTAAACGAACTTAATTTGAACTTCTTTAAGCACTTAACCGCAAATGATAGATTGTGATATAGTTAATGTACATCTGCGCAAAAAAATTAATATCTATGATTTTAACTCGCCTTAATCAAATCTTCGAAATTGCATGAAGTGATGATCTCCGAGCTTCAGTGTGAAAGAAAGCTGTGACAGCATCGAATGATTAGCGTCGACTTAGTTAAAGATGGTAAACTATCGATAACAACAAACTGTTGTTTAAATTTATTCCGACAACTTTTTAGACGAGGACTTAATCTTTCAAGCAACTACCAAAGACGTATTATATTTTATTCCGAACAGCGACTTGTCTTCTTTCAGCTTTTCCTAACGACTGACTCTTAGAAGTTTTCCTTCTGATGCCCAAAGTCGTTAATGAAAATTCCAGGATTGAATTGATCAATCGAATTATGGCTTCTAAAATTCATCAGAATATTCTATAAGCTTCTTGTCTCCATCCTATAGGATTGGAGCTTCTATTTTCTACAGCGCCTCTCAAGCGTCTTTAGCTTTGACGTCAATAGCCAGATGACTAGCCAGAGATTAATATCCAATAGTATTTGAACATCTCATCGATCAAGTATTTCAAATGATACTTGATATGTTTTCTACAAGATACTTGCAGTATGAAAAGAAAACAATCTGCAACAATGCTGCCATAAGAAGTACAGGCATTAAGCCCGATTGAAATTAAATACACAAACGCGAGTAGGCGTTGTGAGATATTTTAATGCGCAATAGAATTGTGTATACAGGCAAGGTGCCGTTAGAGTAATACAGGGTGTTAACTTATACAGATTTTTATATCCATATACATATACATATGGTCGACAGTATAACTGAATTTGGAAACTTTCAATTAATATCTTTATTTTTAATAACGCACATTTTTAAAAAATAACGCCAAACAAATTCAATTGTTATAAATCAATTGCATTTCAAAATAATTTTAATTGATTTAGTGGAATTACCTGATAGCGTTTTTTTATGGTGTTTTCATCAAATAACACCTATTTGTGAACAACTTTTTCTTAAGAAATAGCATGCTATATGTTTTCACCATTTTAAATTCATTGGAAACATATCATTAGAAATTTCATTTAATAAAAAAAAACATCAAGAAAATTAATAAAATACGAGGGCGGTGTGATAAGTCAGTGAATTTTTGAATTTCCCGCGCAGTTACTCCAAATGCAACAGTGCTGCTGTCAGCTGTAATCTACCAGTGGGCAACTTTCTAATTTTGAGCGAGCTACGTCGTTCAGTTGGTGTTTGATAGCCGTTCAAAGCAGACAACATCGTGAATTTTTACAAAAATGGAAAAAAGTGGATCTGTCGTCCTTTGAGTGTTGAAAGCCGAGAGTCCCATTCAACGTGTTTAACATTTTAATGCTAATCCCCCGCAATAAATCTGTTACCTAGAGTTCTAAAGAATTTTATATATGTTGCCGTCTTAGTTGCGTGTTTTGGTAGACAATATATTGATACTATTGTGATTGGGCCACACCAATCTTTTGTTGAAATGCTGGTTGCTTGAATCTCTTCAGTGCGGTATTGTTGCAGTTCAAAGTGTGATATGCTTGTTTTAACTAAAATGCCACTTCCGCCATGTGCTGTTCCACCGGGATGCATAGTGTGGTAAAAGTCATAGCCTGGTACTTTAAAATAATGTTTTGAAGTGAAACGTGTTTCAGATATTCGCATGATGTCTACTTTTTGATCTTTCAAAAATTCTTGTAGCTCTAAACAGTGTTTTGACAGCCCATTCGCATTCCAGAGGACTGTATTTAATTCACTGTCGGACATGATTTAGTTGTCAGCGTGACTATTGCTTAACTACTATTAGAACTTCGCTCATTTTATCCGGAAATTTTGGAATAGTAATAGATTCAGGTGATTGTACCACTAGCACGCTAGCATAACTTCTTTTAGGAGCCCTCGGGACAGAAGCTTTGTCTTTTCCTTTGTCAGTTTCTTTGGTTGTAGTTGATATTGATTTTGGTCTTAGTGTTGGAAATTTCGCTGTTTGTAGCTGCTTATAGATCGAACAACCTTTATAATTTGCAGGATGGCTTCCTTCGCATAAATCGCATTTGACTTCAGTACTTCTTCCTTAGATTGGACATTGAAACGAAGAATGATTTTTTGCACATTTGATGCACCTCGGATGTCTTCGACATTAACTTTTCGTGTGGCCATAGTTTTGGCAGTTACGACACTGTGGAATGTCCCGTTTAGGTCGAGGAACCTTAAACATGACACGACTATGCATCAAATTCGTTATGCTGTAGATCTCCTTGTTATTTTGATGAGGCTCAAGTTCTACAATGTTTCATATTGAACACGTTTAGAGCTTTATAGCCCATTTCCTCGGTGTTGACAGACGAATGCATGTTTCTCAAAATAGCTTTAAAATTTCGTTCATCTTTAGGCCTGTAGGTATAAAATTTAGTTTTTTTCGATTCGAGTTGTTTTACTATCGTAACATAAGACTCAGTGGTTTTCGCTTGGATTTTTATTTTTTCTTTTTTTAAAACTTTTAGCTCAAAATTGTTTCCTACTGGTGAGGACAAAGTATTTATGAGAGGATTTATGTTGTTTACCTTATCTATGAATATTGGTGGAGGTTTGGGCTGCTTTTTGGCATCTTGCATCACTTCTTCAGCTTCTTCAGCTTCTTCTTCTTCTATTTCTAGTATTAAAAATCTATATATAGAACGGTTTGGATTGTCTAGGCAGTAACTATCTAATTTAGCTTGTTTTTTAGTTTGTTCAGGATTTTTTGAACGGCGAATATCGAGATTTGAACGAGTTCTTTTCTGACCTTCTTTTTGAACTTTGATTTTTTGTACTGAAGACTTTTCAGGAGAATTGCTTAATGGGGTTTCTTTTAAGTGAGTATTTCCCTTCGATTGAGTATGTTGTTGGAGAATTTTTTGCATTAATAATATAGAATAGCGCAAAATGATGTAATAGGCATTTCGTTCAGTATAATATTTGATGTAATAGCGATCGAACTTACCGGGGTTGTTGGATGTAAAGGTAAGGCATGAGTAGAAAAAACGGATATCTGAGTTGATGTAAAACTCAAGGTGTTAGTTATCGAGTTTGGAGTGCTTACTGTGACGCTATTTGTAGTACTTATTGAAGTTAAGCAGGAATGCGCTGTTAGATTTGTTGGGGTGAGTCCCAGCGTGAGCGTATGAGGTGAGCTTATCAGTGGGGTATGACATTGTTCACTCCAACATTGTTCACTAGTTTTTGGTGTAAACAAGTGTCGTAAGTTTCTTCAAATGAGTTTCAGTTGTTTTTGGTCTTTAGCTGTTTTTGGCTTCGTGTTGCTAATGGACTTCGTTGATTTGATCATTTATTTCCTATTTCAATAGTTTTTGCATATATAATGCGATTTAACACTCAAAAACTTCTTTGATCTAGAACTTTGTATGTAGTTATCGCGCTAAACACCAGCTAACTAGTAAAACTTTGTAAGAGCACTATAAAACACGTCTGTACGTATAGAGGACTTTTAAACAATTTGATATTACAATTATTCTGTAATATATTCGAGTCTTTTTCCTGTCTTGTCCAGTGCTATTTTAGCACCAACCTGCAACTGATCTCAATTACTAATATCTAGAAATATTTTTTCTGTCCAAATATAGTTTAATTGAATTAAAAATTCAAAATTGTGAAATAAAGATTAATTAATAATGAATGATTTTAATTTACGCACCGCATATTGATGTGAGTAACAGAATATTCGCAGAAGAATTAGATTTTCACGTACGTGTTCCCACTGATGCATGTGGGCTGATGCGTGGACAAAGAGTATTCATCGAGTTTAATTTCGACGTTTAAAGGACAGTAACTTGTGATCGATTGATCGCAAGTTGACCTTCAAGAGCAGTAACTTTTGAACGATTAGTCATATTAGGCAATCTTTTACTTGTTTGTCAGATGACAAGCTTGTGAGACACTTCACGTTCTAACCAATTCTATAGCTGGGAAACACTAAGTTATTACTTCTGTAATGAGTTTCTTTTTATTTATTACCCTATTACTATCTTATTATTTTGAATAAAACGAGTGATATCCACTTTTGCTGGTAAATAAAATAAAAGCTCTTGTTGGTTCGTAATTCATGTATGTGTTTATTTATTAAGATAAAAGTTGAATGGTGTTTAAGGTTAGGGTTTGGGATGTGGGATGTGGGTTTTGGGTGTTATGGTTTTCAAGATGACTTTTGTATACTATGGTATTCATACATTTACTTAGTAAATTTTAATTAGTCATTATTATCCGGGTATGAGAATTTAACCTAATGTTAGTTGATGACATTATTTGGATATGATTTGTTCAGTGAGTCCAAAATTAAGTAGTAGTAGCTGAGCAACTTTTTTCATTGGTTTTTTGGCACAAGTTTGATCCTATTTCGGGTTAGTTCGATGGTTATTGCCTTCATCATTTTCTGTGTTATTTTCCTCATAAATCATCTTGCCATATTCCTTCTTCCTTTTCACTTTATCTCTTCCATCGCGTTTACTAGTCTTGGTTTTTCTTTCGAGTTTAGCTATTAACCTCTTTACGTTATCGTTTTTGGGCTCCGCCCAATTTTCAAATTTATTTCGTATCGTTTTAAAATCAAATTCTTTTTGAAGGTCAGTTGTACCTATTGTATTCAATTCTACAGGTG
>NC_051848.1:101252610-101259538 GCF_002237135.1 Teleopsis dalmanni
AAATCTGTTACCTAGAGTTCTAAAGAATTTTATATATGTTGCCGTCTTAGTTGCGTGTTTTGGTAGACAATATACTGATGCTATTGTGATTGGGCCATACCAATCTTTTGTTGAAATGCTGGTTGCTTGAATCTCTTCAGTGCGGTATTGTTGCAGTTCAAAGTGTGATATGCTTGTTTTAACTAAAATGCCACTTCCGCCATGTGCTGTTCCACCGGGATGCATAGTGTGGTAAAAGTCATAGCCTGGTACTTTAAAATAATGTTTTGAAGTGAAACGTGTTTCAGATATTCGCATGATGTCTACTTTTTGATCTTTCAAAAATTCTTGTAGCTCTAAACAGTGTTTTGACAGCCCATTCGCATTCCAGAGGACTGTATTTAATTCACTGTCGGACATGATTTAGTTGTCAGCGTGACTATTGCTTAACTACTATTAGAACTTCGCTCATTTTATCCGGAAATTTTGGAATAGTAATAGATTCAGGTGATTGTACCACTAGCACGCTAGCATAACTTCTTTTAGGAGCCCTCGGGACAGAAGCTTTGTCTTTTCCTTTGTCAGTTTCTTTGGTTGTAGTTGATATTGATTTTGGTCTTAGTGTTGGAAATTTCGCTGTTTGTAGCTGCTTATAGATCGAACAACCTTTATAATTTGCAGGATGGCTTCCTTCGCATAAAACGCATTTGACTTCAGTACTTCTTCCTTGGATTGGACATTGAAACGAAGAATGATTTTTTGCACATTTGATGCACCTCGGATGTCTTCGACAATAACTTTTCGTGTGGCCATAGTTTTGGCAGTTACGACACTGTGGAATGTCCCGTTTAGGACGAGAAGCCTTAAACATGACACGACTATGCATCAAATTCTTTATGCTGTAGATATCGTTGTTATTTTGATGAGGCTCAAGTTCTACAATGATGAGAGGAAGTGGTTTTTTCGATTCTCTATGTTTCATATTAAACACGTTTAAAGCTTTATGGCTCATTTACGCCAGAGCTGTTTTAATGTCCTTGGTGTTGACAGACGAATGCATGTTTCTTAAAATAGCTTGTAGCTTAGGCTTGTAGGTATAAAATTCATTCAAAAGACTCAGTGGTTTTCGCTTGGATTTTTACTTTTTCGTTTTTTAAAACTTTTAGCTCAAAATTGTTTCCTACTGGTGAGGACCAAATATTTATGAGAGGATTTATGTTGTTTACCCTATCTATGAATATTGGTGGAGGTTTGGGCTGCTTTTTGCCATCTTGCATCACTTCTTCAGCTTCTTCAGCTTCTTCTTCTTCTATTTCTAGTATTAAAAATCTATATATAGAACGGTTTGGATTGTCTAGGCAGTAACTATCTAATTTAGCTTGTTTTTTAGTTTGTTCAGGATTTTTTGAACGGCGAATATCGAGATTTGAACGAGTTCTTTTCTGACCTTCTTTTTGAACTTTGATTTTTTGTACTGAAGACTTTTCAGGAGAATTGCTTAATGGGGTTTCTTTTAAGTGAGTATTTCCCTTCGATTGAGTATGTTGTTGGAGAATTTTTTGCATTAATAATATAGAATAGCGCAAAATGATGTAATAGGCATTTCGTTCAGTATAATATTTGATGTAATAGCGATCGAACTTACCGGGGTTGTTGGATGTAAAGGTAAGGCATGAGTAGAAAAAACGGATATCTGAGTTGATGTAAAACTCAAGGTGTTAGTTATCGAGTTTGGAGTGCTTACTGTGACGCTATTTGTAGTACTTATTGAAGTTAAGCAGGAATGCGCTGTTAGATTTGTTGGGGTGAGTCCCAGCGTGAGCGTATGAGGTGAGCTTATCAGTGGGGTATGACATTGTTCACTCCAACATTGTTCACTAGTTTTTGGTGTAAACAAGTGTCGTAAGTTTCTTCAAATGAGTTTCAGTTGTTTTTGGTCTTTAGCTGTTTTTGGCTTCGTGTTGCTAATGGACTTCGTTGATTTGATCATTTATTTCCTATTTCAATAGTTTTTGCATATATAATGCGATTTAACACTCAAAAACTTCTTTGATCTAGAACTTTGTATGTAGTTATCGCGCTAAACACCAGCTAACTAGTAAAACTTTGTAAGAGCACTATAAAACACGTCTGTACGTATAGAGGACTTTTAAACAATTTGATATTACAATTATTCTGTAATATATTCGAGTCTTTTTCCTGTCTTGTCCAGTGCTATTTTAGCACCAACCTGCAACTGATCTCAATTACTAATATCTAGAAATATTTTTTCTGTCCAAATATAGTTTAATTGAATTAAAAATTCAAAATTGTGAAATAAAGATTAATTAATAATGAATGATTTTAATTTACGCACCGCATATTGATGTGAGTAACAGAATATTCGCAGAAGAATTAGATTTTCACGTACGTGTTCCCACTGATGCATGTGGGCTGATGCGTGGACAAAGAGTATTCATCGAGTTTAATTTCGACGTTTAAAGGACAGTAACTTGTGATCGATTGATCGCAAGTTGACCTTCAAGAGCAGTAACTTTTGAACGATTAGTCATATTAGGCAATCTTTTACTTGTTTGTCAGATGACAAGCTTGTGAGACACTTCACGTTCTAACCAATTCTATAGCTGGGAAACACTAAGTTATTACTTCTATAATGAGCTTCTTTTTATTTATTACCCTATTACTATCTTATTATTTTGAATAAAACGAGTGATATCCACTTTTGCTGGTAAATAAAATAAAAGCTCTTGTTGGTTCGTAATTCATGTATGTGTTTATTTATTAAGATAAAAGTTGAATGGTGTTTAAGGTTAGGGTTTGGGATGTGGGATGTGGGTTTTGGGTGTTATGGTTATCAAGATGACTTTTGTATACTATGGTATTCATACATTAACTTAGTAAATTTTAATTAGTCATTATTATCCGGGTATGAGAATTTAACCTAATGTTAGTTGATGACATTATTTGGATATGATTTGTTCAGTGAGTCCAAAATTAAGTAGTAGTAGTTGAGCAACTTTTTTCATTGGCACAAGTTTGATCCTATTTCGGGTTGGTTCGATGGTTATTGCCTTCATCATTTTCTGTGTTATTTTCCTCATAAATCATCTTGCCATATTCCTTCTTCCTTTTCACTTGATCTCTTCCATCGCGTTCACTAGTCTTGGTTTTTCTTTCGAGTTTAGCTATTAACCTCTTTACGTTATCGTTTTTGGGCTCCGCCCAATTTTTAAATTTATTTCGTATCGTTTTAAAATCAAATTCTTTTTGGAGGTCAGTTGTACCTATTCCAAACAAAACTTTTAATATTATTCATATTATTCATATTTTAATATGGATTTCATAATACATATGTATAAAAATGCGTACTTGTTCCTAAATAGAATACTTACCACTACATTCTTTACTGCAGCATGGCTTTTCATTAGGTAGTACCATTGGCGTTTCAGTTTTATAGATAAGGTTTTCATTTGGATTCAATTCTACAGGTGAGACTGTGGAGGCTGATCCCTCATAGAGTAGAGGCTGAAATGGAGGGTTGATTTCATGTTCAGTGTTAATGGTTGAGTAACTTGTCTCTGCAAACTCCTTCGGAAGATTTCTATTTGCTTCAACTGGTTTGGAACTGTTTTTCTTTTTATTAACAACTTTTCCTGCTGAGGCATTCCCATCGTTTGTACTATTTGCATTTTCAAGAAGAACAAATTTCTGTCTTGCTCTTAAGAATTGTTCACTTGTTAAGGGGCAATCATTATTTTGAAATATCACATCTCCTCCATATTGTCTATCCTTAGGTGACACAGACGTTCCATCACCTTTATATTTTAATGTTATACTTTCGGGTTTAGTGGCATTGCCCGATATCGAACTTTTAATCATTTTCACTTGTTTATTAAATGATTATGTATTAAATATCTAGTATACGTCAGGCCAACAATTCTTGTTACAAAACTCGTGTTCTAAAGCAAAATTCATTACGGAGAAAAAAATTTTTAGCATATTACTAGACAAACTCAATTTTTAGAATTATTTCATTGATTTCACATATTCCATATTATTATGTTATTTGTTTATTGAACGTTTTTTCGAAAGACGTTATCTCAAGACTCTCTAAAATAAGTTTATTAGCATTTACAGTCATTAACTGAGTATTTGTAATTTATACAAAACTGTCAGTATCTGTCATGCAGTTTTACTACATGTTTGATATCTGATCTACAAGAACGATGTCATACAAAATTATTAAAACTTACTCTCAACAAAACTTCCTGCGGGAATAAAAATCACATTTCGAAATAGGCATATTTTATATTAATTCCGTTGAAGTGTATATAAAGTCACCAGAATGCGCGTATCCAAATGGCGGATCCGTGCACGTTTCTCAAAAATGGATGGTAGAGGGAAAATTAAATTCTTTACGGATGAATTTTTTTCTTCACATAGGCCGAAACAACCTCTCGACATTGGCTGAGGCCGCCTAAACCTGGTGCTCTATATGCTTTCAAATGAAAGCCTGTCGGCGGAAAAAGGGAAAGAAAGAAAAAACAAAGCCAGTGACCGCGAAGGTCAGCTCCAATCGCGCAGACAGACTACTGTGACAATAATCAATCATTGTTATTTTATATACCATACATATGTAGTAGTCTACAGAATACTTTTTTCACAACCTAGTATGAATAATATTGGTATAATAAATTTTTATACACTAAGAGCTTGAGTCAACGTTTAGGTTATAAAATCTCAAAGTGATCTTTACGACTTTCGTTCTTTGACTTTAGCACATTGATTAATGGAGTCTTAAAACAACCCATAAACTTACTTTGGATCCCAATTAGAAGTTTATGTTCCAAAGAGAAATTATTGTTAAGCGTGAATTACGATTTATTGTATATAGGAAAACGTGATGGTTGCATTCCGAATGTTATCTTCGGACTCTATATATTCTTTTACACCTTGTCAATGGCACGTTAGCAAATATCTTATTTCCTTATATACTTCTTGATACCCGAAATACTAAAAAATTTTGTTAAAGAAAGTTCGAAACATGTTTTGAAGTGACCGGGAATTTTGAATAGATAAACACAAAATTGTTTCTGAAAAATTATGAAGAAAATGTTGTCAAATATGCTAAGTCAAAACTTTTTAAATCTCAAGGAAAACCTGATTTAATTTGTTTTTCAGATTTAAAATTCAAAGGAAGTGTAATTTCGTTTCCAGTAGGTTGAATCCATGTTGCTGAAGAAAGTTCTATTGGATATGTCTTTATAAACTGTGTAACGTAGCAACAAAATCATTACGTATCTATCAATAATAAAAATATATATGGTAGCCTTGATACAATATAATTTTATAATGTGGATATGGCAATTCTTGTCCATAACTTATTGAAAAAATTGTGTTAATCACAGAATACACACAGAAGTGTTGAAATTGTTTTGAGCCGTCGATTCATTTGTAGAACGACATAAAACTAATGTGGCTTCATTATATAAAACCTCTATACGACACTTAATTATAATAGACTTTTATATATTTATGTTACTTTGGATACGTATCTAACTTATGAGTTTTTTTTATATTATTTTATTTTGAAAAAATAAAAAACCTTTTTTTAATTTTTACATCAGCAGAAGCCGAATTTATTGTTGTAAATGGGTAGAAAGTTAATTTCAGACCCTGCATTGGATTGAAAATTTGTGGTATTATATAACATATACTATTAAAATACTATTTTGCTATTTTGTATGCAAATATGTTTAGTTGTACCTCTTATATGTAAGTATGTTAAGTTATACCTATATCTGCTCGTTGTATAACCTTTCTACATCTAATAATAGCATTTGCTAATAATATGGATTTTGTATTTAAAAGTTGCTGTCTTCTGTTCTGGAATGTTCATAAATCAAATGATTAAAATGTGTGTATTATAGTTTATTTTATTCAGAACTAAAATATGGAATTGAGTGTAGGGTGGGGTGTAGGGACATATATTTATAATACTAACGATTCAAAATATGTCACTCGACTTATAAACAATAAAATGCGGCTTCGGCATAATGTCTTAATTCTTAACATAATGTCTTAACATAATTTTTGGGAATTTGAAAATACTGCCATTAAAATATTTTTTTATTATTGTAGATTACTAAATTCATCCACTTATTCACTTACAATAATAATTATAAGCTTATTTATCATTTTAGTAAGGTCTTCTCACAGAATACAAACGCATTTTTTGTTTTCAATTTGAATAAAACTCAAATGTATAAATAAAATCATAAAACTAAACATATGAGCTATTAACATTAATTATAAAACTTTATTAAAAAACAATTCTTACAAGTTATACAAAAATAAAAAAAAAATTTTAAGGAAAATAATATATTATATTACTCATAACAAGTATAATTTTAAACAAAATTCTGTGTATGACTTAGTTGGTGCCAAGTTGCTGATCCAATAATTTACACTTGATGCCCGTTTAGTAACTGCTTGTTTAGATCTTTGACCTATAACTGTAAGTGAGTTGGTGCGAACATTGTCTGTACGGTTTTCATATTTTTTATGATCGCTACTACCTTTTATTGCAGTCAATTTTGACGATTTCCTGAGACTGCTTATTTTATCAAGACCAAAATAAAAGGATGAATTAAAATGTAAATTTTATATATTGTAATAACCTTTGCCGGCTCTTTCCAAAACTGGGGTATACTCAGAGTATAGCAGGATTAAACACAAGACTTAAAAAATTTGTTAAGTTGCTTTTTAAATATAGATATTAAGTCAAAGATCTCTTTTCGGCTCATTCTGCTCGCAACTCATGAGGCGACAAGAAGCTCTTCTCATACGATGGCTCACGATTGAAGATTTGTACGAAGGTGTATCATTTTGAAAAAAATTGAGTTAAACCTAATAGTGAAATAGTTCTATGTTGCTGTAATAAATATTT
>NC_051848.1:101259638-101271232 GCF_002237135.1 Teleopsis dalmanni
CAATCCATTTTCACAGCCGACCAGGTACAGTTCACTCTTCCAAACAAGTTCAGGTCGCTTCTCTATCACAAATTTTAACTGGGAAGAGTTAGGACAGTTTAACTTCACTGACAATGAGATTAAGATTTCAATTATAATAAGTATTAAGGTTTCAACTTGGACCATGTCTATCATCACTACCATACATTTCCATATGTAAAACCAGGACAGGGCGCTGGTTTATGGGCGCGCTTTATGCCTGTTGTAACATTGAATGAACGACAAATGAGTTTCTTATAAAAGTATTTGTTGTATAAAATAAAAACTAACGTAAATTTTATTAATATTAAAATTTATGTATAATTAAATATAATATGTTATTTAGTTTATAAAATATTAATCTCAGTTTGGTTAAATAGCATTTTATGCTTCGCCAAAGATTCTAGGTGGTCTTAAATCATGAGTTTTTCTTATATATACGGTAATACAATGGGCCTATAGGCCTAAGTGGATCCACTAGGGATCGCCAGTATAACCTAACCTTGTATAGGTTTATCTGACTGGTTAGAAACTTCATATAGACCTAAAGGTTCCGGACAAAAATGTCTACTTCAAATCTTTACTATATGCAGATTTGTAGTAGACATTTTTACGAATCTAAGGAACTTATAAAGCTTTATTGCCGATCCTCTTTACCCTTGAACCCGTAACTATTTGCCGTGCATTTTTAGGAGTATTTGTAGACGAGAGTGTTTGTAGATAAATTTAAAAACATACCCAATGCGCTGTAGTTTCCAGTACACAAGCATCGTGCTATCAGAGGGAAAATTATAAATTAAAATACTAAAGTTTGTATTAATGAATAATTAGTTCTTCAATATTTAGTTTATATTAAATGATGATACCAGAAAGGATTCTAAAAGATCAAAAAAAAAACTCTAGATTATATGTTCGTTAATAGTTAATTCAAAAAATGTATTAAATGTAACGAGATTAAAAAAGTGTGTGAATTTACAAAAGGCAATCAATTCACAAAAACAAACTTAATGGATACGATATTATTATCATAATATTCTTATTCTATAAAATATTCAAACAAAAACAGATTCATATTTTGGTAAATTATTTCAGGAACATTTGGAATGTCCTCATAGGAAAAATATCCACAACATTCGAGTTGTGAGGTAAAGTACACCAAACAAAAATGGAATCTAAATGTTTTTGTTTGAATTAAATTCAAATTTTTTAAATTTCATTTGTTTTTTATATAAAAATATTCAAATTAAAGCAAATAGTTACTAAAAGTTTGTTCTTTAAACTCAAGTATGAGGTATTGTTTTAGCACTTATGTTACCTCAGTGTGCAACAAATTAAATAAAAAGTGAATTTGTAGCGTCTCCACCGCCGTCAATTAATATAAAATAAAAATTAAATATAATTATAAGGAAAAAATATTTCTTACAACAAATATAAATTCTTTTCGAGTGCAGTAGATGGAGCACGGTTGATGTTCTCACCTACCAAGAATGCCAATTTATGAGCATACTGACACACTGCTGGTACGCGGCAGGTACCAGCCCAATTATAATACCATATATGTGCGTCATTTTATAAGTTAGCATTTGAATATGTTCTGGCTTAAATCCAGTTGTATCGTGTATAACGTTGTAGTTGGTAGGTGAAACCGTACCTTGGAATATAGACTGCGACTCTAAATAAAAGTCATAACGCTCTGGTAAAGTAATAATATCGTCCACAACGGTACCAGGTGGAGGATGGCGACCTTTAAGAAAGTATCGCGTGTTGATTCTTTTAGATACAAGTATAAATGCGAAGCGTGGACGTGCACTTCCAACGCTACTATATATTTCGTCTAATCTATTGACTAGAGCTTTAACTTCATGGTTTACAACTTGGTGCAGCTGACCATCACCAACTCCGTCACGATAAAATACTATACGTTCAGGCAAGCATTGATGCTCCTCTTTAAATGCCCGTAAAGCGTTCGCTACACTTAGCGTTAAATAATTTGATAATTCTTGGCCTTCTACATATTCTTGGACTAATGAATAATATCTTGATAACTTCTTTATGTCCATTGTTGAAACAAATGCGCCATATGAATTATGTTTATTTTTAGTTGAATGATATACATCAAAACCGCATGTCATAATACCACGCAATTTAGCGTTCATTTGTATGACAACCTTCGTTGCTATTGACATTAGACCAGCCGATTTTTCTGGACGAGGTGCAATAACCTTCATAGTCACAACTTGTGAAGCAACTACTCTATCAACGCAACATTTTTTCTTAATTACAGCATATCTGCAAATCAATAAATAATATCAATAATGTCGTTATTATTTAGAAATATTTAATATTTACTTTTCTTCGCTGGGACTGAAAAGAACCGTCATAACGATCTGCGGATCTTGAGATACAGCAACATCTATAGCTGAAGCATAAGAATTATTTCTGTCATCCTTCATTTCGATACTTTAAAATAAAATACAAAAGAACATTAAAAAAAACATCAAAATAGCTGAATATGTAAATACTATATATATTGTAATTGCGATATAATTATGGTGGATAGGTGACTTTAAATGTCATCATACGAGTTAGAATTGAAGAAGATCTACGTCCCAGATTTTTGTGAGTTGGGCACAAAAACATATCGTTCAAATATATCTAAAGGTCTGTTTAAACAAAAGATTTTGGAATTATTTATCGTGGAACTGTACTATTTGCAATCAAAATACGTTACGAGTATGGCAAGCTTAACCAAAATATATCCCCAATCCCTATAATCTTCCCCACCTTGACTCATCAATTACCCACCCACATCCTAAAAAACATGTATCGTCGTGTAATTTCTTCTTCTTTACAGATACGCACTGGTTAATACGACATCAACATGATAACATGGTCACAAACGCTTTGTCGTCGGGATAGACAAATGGCTCCAGGACATACATTCCCGAAACTAAGTTCCTCCAACGCGGCCCATACTAAATTTCAGTCCTTTTCATACAGTTTAAAGGTAGGTATCTTTATTCTGTCCTTCATTCTGCTGACTTTTGCAATAAAGATGCCTAAAGATGAAGATGGTGGCAAACCTAGATGGCATACGTTTAGATGCATAAAGAAATAAACTAGCTTTTGGTATTAATATAAAAGAAAAGTGTTAACCTAATCTAATAATTCAGCTAGCATATTATCCCTTCTAATCATATTTGTTACTGAAGGAAAATGAATTATATTTCATAATATAAATAGCAAATTAATTGCACATTTAACTCTTCAAAGAGCATTTTAGGCTTTGTCAAAGGGTCGAGGTAGTTTTTAAAGCTTTGCGTTCTTATACGGTAAACCGTATAAATCGATTGTCAGTATAAGCTAACCTAAAATATGTTGAACGAACTAAATATATGTTGAACGAAAAAAATGATGAACCAAAAAAATGATGAACCAAAAAAGTGGCTGACCAAAAAATATGTTTGACTAAAAAATGATAGATCCAAAAAATGATTGACGAAAAATATGTTTGACCAAAAAAATGATTGATCAAAAAATGACTGATGAAAAATATGTGCGACCAAAAAAATATATTAAAACGACTGCATCGCTTAGTGTTTTAAAATATATTTAAATAACTGAACTAGTTATTCACATATACACATTCAGTTAATTACTTACTACTTTGGTTCATCAATTTGCATCTTCATGCCGCTAGCTACACGTTGACATGTTTTAACGAAGTTCTGAGCTTCACGTACACTCCGTCCAGAAATATTGACCTCATGGTGAAATACTTCCAGAAATGGATGATTAAAATTAACAATAACAAAACCAAGGCTATATTCATAACACGAAAGAGAAGGCAGCATCCTCCAAGAGTGAGCGTCAGTTACACGGATTTACGGTGGGAAGTAAGCATAAAATATCTGGGGGTCACATTTGACAAACGGCTCAATTGGTATAAACAAATGAAATGCGAACGGAATAGCTGCTCAAAAACTCCTACATTTTCTAAAGCCGCTGTTCAATAATAATCACTTCAACCTCAAAAATAGAAAGTTACTATAAACTCAAATAATTAGGCCACCACTACTGTACGAATGTGTTACGTACAGCAAAGCCTCAGATACTGCCATGATTCCATGGTATATTAGAACAACAGACATGCAAAGAGATGTAAGGGTCGACTTAGTGAAAAAATATATCAGGGACAGAGCCCTAAAATTATTCACAAAAGTTGATACGCTGCCCAACCACGTTCTAACAAACCTCAAGTCCACTTCAGAACCCACAGGAAGATATGCTAACCTACGGTCTGTCATCAGTTATACAATAAATAAACGATATGAATTCCAGTATAGTTAAAGCTTAGTGAGGAGCTGAACTGAAGAAACCACAACAAAAACAATAACATATATTGTATTTGTGAATTTCAAATACAAGAGGTACGAACTGAACGAAATCAACAACGATAATTAGAACGGAGAAAAGGGCGCCGGTTCGTAATTAACACACGCAGAATCAATGACCGACTGCGCCAACAACTACATCAAGCATTTTGTTCCTTCGTTTTGCATTCGAGTACGAGCCAGATATTGAGTATTCCGCACATCTATAATGTCGATTGGTTTTATGGACAAAAAATGCCCTTATTGTCATGCATCATGCACTGAAATTCAAACAAGAGTCAGCCGTGATGTGTTGCGCATTAGATAAAGTACAACTACCAGAAATTAAGAAACCACTAGAGCCATTGAACGGATTGCTCATCGGCATGCCTGAAGGTTGAAAACTGTATATAGAATCGATAGATAAAGTTTGTGAGTTTTTAGAGTCACTGGATTTGTTAGGCATGCCACCACCACACATTCTATGACTGTAAGTTGGACCGCCGGTTATTTTACTTCTATTTTACCATCAATAAGTCGGAAGACCAAACGATGTCTGTTTACGGCTTAGGTTTGGACACGTGGCATGTTCTCACGTGGGCAAACTATCAAGCCTATGTGTGTTGGCTAAACACGAATAAACATATTACTTCTTGAAGTTAACTAAATTTAACTTTTAAGAGATCAAACAAGGAATATGTCCGTTATTTTAATGAAATATATTGAATCAAGAAAACGAATGGTTGGTGTTTTTTCCTTTTGATCGGCGATCATCGTCTACAGCGCTCAATTCCTCTTTTTATCATACAGCACATTGTCACACAATTACAATACATTCATTATCATTCATTTAAAAAAAAATAATAATCACTTGAACTAATTTATATGGCAAAACAACGCTTGCCGGGATATCTAGTATTTCATAAATTTTTTTTTAAACAAAAATTTAAAAATGAATAAATAAAGTTACTATTAAGACTATATATTTGTTATTTGTTATAAGAGAATTTCTCCTTACTCGTTTGTAGTAATCTACGAATGTGACATCTTTTTCCTTTCGTTTGAAAGTGGATTTGGGCGACATACCGAAATCTATATCACTCACACGATATGTTTTGTTATTATAATCAGTGATTACTACCATGCCTGTAACAATGTATTATTATTGATTATTATTGAAGTATTGATAATCATTTGATTTTATTCTAGATATTACTATGTACTACTTACCAATTACTTCGGCCTCAAATGCGTTTTGATAATCTGATGACACTTCCACTAATTGAGTCAAAATGTTGTAAATTGTGTCAGTGCGCAATACCTTATGTGCGATTTCAGCACACATCAGTATATCCAATTCATGCTGACGAATAGAGGTAATATATCCTGGCCAAATTTCCAAACGAAAATTCTCAATGCGTATCTAGAATGAAAAAAAAAAAATAAAACAAAAATACTTAAAACAATTTTTTAAAATTACTTTATATGAAATATCTAAGTTAAGCTTGTAGCAAAATAAACTTCATTAAACAATTACCATACACTAAACTTACTTTAGCTACTGGATCAAAGAAATTTCGATTCAATTGTTGTAGTTTCCAGCCTTCCATAGATCGACGTAAAATCAAGTTGAGTACATGCATCTGTTGCATATCTGTTAATTCTACTATGCGAACATGTTTAATTTTAACTTGTACTGTATTTCCTGCACGATCCTTTGTTAGTATCTTATGGACATCATTCACCATTATACTTTTCAGATTTTGTGTAGAAAATAGCAAAGTACCATCAAAAACGTTACCTCCAAACAAATCTTCATACTGTCCTATCATTCCACGACGTACATGTAACAAATCGACTTCTGGTGCAAAATCAACACGTTACTGATGTATAACCGATTTCGGTGTTCTTAATAGACGAAAATAATTCGTCTGAACCATAACTGGACGACCAACTGCACCTTGCTTATTTACGCACGACAATGGTCGAGTATGTTGTATAACGTCAGTTAAGAATTGTTTTAACCGCATTCCACGTATTTGGTCAATTGCAGCTATAGATATGGATATAACAACATAAAGAAACAATATAAAATATCATAGAAAGAACAATCATAATTATTGTCATAATCTGCATACCAATAGTTGCTGCCTCAGTGTTATCATGACTTTGGTGAACGTTTGAACTGGGAGAACCACTGGGAGAACTAAAGGAAAATATTTACGTCAACATAAGTCTGGTTAAATAATATATTTTATGGCATACTCATGAAAACACTGGAAATGGACACATCGGACTGATGAGAAGATCCACAACTTGCTGTTGACGGCAAACTACCAAAACTCTAATATCAAATGAATAAAAATTAATTAAATCAAGTCTCTTTAAATCTTAAATTTGTTCTTACTTACAGATGATTCAGAGGCAGGATAACTGCCAAGTCCATCACCGCGACCACGATACATGCCAGGTCTACGCTCTGCACCACCGCGTTGTTCACCACGTTGGCCACTACCGCCGCCGCGAGGTTGCCAGCCACGGATGCCACCACCATCACCATCATCGCAGTTGCCACGATAGCCGCCGCCGCCACCACCACCATTATCGCCGCCACGTCTACCTCTGTCTCCTCCTCTATTTTCAGAACTTCTTCCGCGTTCTCCTCCACCTCCTCTATATTCCGCACCTCTTCCGCATTGCATTCTAAAGATGTATTAAAACTTTAAAATTAAATTATGTTTTTAATTATTTTCACATGCATTTGTGCAAAAAGCAACTCCAAAATTTATTGGAATTTTAATTCTTCGTAAAGCAAAGCGACTTCCACTTATTGCGTCGCCGATGGCAGCACATTTTGACAATTGTTCGACATTCTAAGTGCTAAGAAAAAAAATGTGTATACACAACTGTACACACATACATATACACTTGTATATGCGAATATGGAATGAAGATTGCATATAAGTTGCATATTAGACCATTAAACAACAACAAAAACCATTAAATAAATTACCATTAAAGTGAATCATTCATTCCTACTACCAGTTGCTTCGAACTGTTGCTTTTTTATTCCTTTTTATTCTTTTTTGTGCCACTGATTGTGCAGACTCCAAGATATGTTGACATAACTTATGTATAGGATACGTGTACCAATGTATAGGGCTACATATAGGGCGTATAGGTTGACCTGGTTTGTGAATCTTAAGAGTTCCGTATAGATAAGGTAGAGATGGATTTTTTGTATTATACTCCTGTATAACTTGATGGATTTTGTGAGGATAGGGTCTTCCATTCCCTTTATAAATCCTGCACAATGCGCGATAAAGCAACCGGTACTGAGCGCCGCACTTACGCACCAGAATACCAATATCCTCGGTTAGTTGGAGGCAATAGCCCTCTTTTGTATAATTTTTTAACCAGTCGTCCACCTTAGTTATGTAGTCGTCTCTATACATAAGAATTGTTGATTTACTCTTGTCTGCCTGAACCGTTACTACGTTGCGATGTAATTGAAGGAAGTTGTAAGTTGTCTGGTAAAGATGTTGCAACATTTTATGATGGTGAGTGGGTTGCCTATGATTGACCATTACTTCTAAGAATTTGTATATGTTCTCATCCATCTCGTTCCGGCATAGTATGTTAAGATCGAGACAGGCATCTAGGTGTGCTTCATGGTAATTGTAGATGTAGGAGAGGTAATTGGTTAAAGTGGGAGGAGATACAGGACAGTATTTCGGACCGAAGCTCAAGAGGATTTCTACCTCCTTAGGAATTTGCAAACTGGTCAAATTCATGAATCCACCAGGGATGGGATGAGGATATAATATATCCGGGATATATTTTTGCGGGATAGTTGTCAGAATCTGAGGAAGGGATAGCTCAGAAGTATGAGCTAGATAAGGTGCTAGATTTGTTGCGGGAATGATAATGGATGGTAAAGGGACTGTAGGATGTGCGGTAGGTAGTATATTACGCGTACCTAGTGCGTACTCAACCCCATCGGTATATGCCGATAACCACGTACACTCTCGTGGGTCATTTAGTTCCGCTAACGCAGCATCCATACTTGTCGTATTAGAAGTGTTACTGTGTGCTGTGATATGAGAAATATTATATATATATAGATAATGTCCCACATTTTGTATGTAAGATATGTTAGAAATTTAGATATATAATAATAGCTTATAGATAATATAGGTTATATAAGAAGTATTTAGATTGCTGGATTGTGTCTTGAACTTGTGGTGATGCAACAATACATTGTACTCAAGTCAACTTTCTTGTTCAGAGATGGATGATTGTTATGTGTATGAATGGTATTTAATGTGTATATAAAAACAGAATAGTAGATATTGCAACATGATTTATTATGCATATAAAAAATAGAATGGTAGATATTGCAACAAGTTTTGTATGTAAAACATGTTAGTTGTACACATGTTTTAAAGGATTGTAACGCTGACTGTTAAGTAAGGTTTCTTTGAAATGGTTTTTGTGGGTAATATTAAGCTTAGAATTATTAAATATTTCTGGAGTAATATTAAGCGTTGGATTATTAAATTTTAATAAATATTAAGGTATAAAATATAAATATAAATAAATATAAATGTATAAATATAAATATAAAAATAAACATTTTTGACAAAACAATATAGGATAAAATTTTGAAATAAATTTATGTTTTCAGAAGATAATAAAGGTAAAGGTATGAAATATAAAATCTTTGTTAAGACAATATAGATTGAAGTTTTGGAATAAATGTAGGTTTTGAAGTGATATAGGTGATAGTATAAAATATAAATTTTTGGTTCTGATAAGACCATATAAGTTAAAGTTTTTGTAATAATATAGGTAAAGTTTATAATACATTTTTAATAGATTTTGTATATAAAAAAGAAATTGGTTATTGACAGACTTTCGAATAAATAAAATATAGGTTGAATTATTATATGTTAAAGTTTATAATAGTTTTTTTTAATAGATTTTGTATATAAAAACGAAATTTGTTATTGACAGACTTTCGAATATATAAACAAAATTTTTAACAAAAAATAGAGGTTGAAGAGTATATATATAGAATTCGTTTTAATGGATTTTTGAATATAAAAACAAGACTTGTTATTAATAGATTTTTGAATATATAAACAATTGTTGATAAGACAATATAGGTAAAAGTTTTTAGAATAAATTTTGATAATGCAGTATAAATATCATTATGGGTTTGAATTTGTAATGATTTATGTACCGTGATAATTTTTTATGAGAATATAATTTTATAACAAAATATAGGTAGTAATTGGTATACTATAATTGTAATATGTTGAAGTATATATATAATTTGTTTTAATGGATTTTAAATATAAAAATAAAACTTGTTATTAATAAATTTTTGAATATATAAACAATTGTTGATAAGACAATATAGGTAAAAGTTTTAGAATAAATTTTGATAATGCAGTATGAATATCATTATTGGATTGCAATTGTAATGATTTAAGTACTGTGATAATTTTTTAAGAGAATATAATAATTTTGATATATTATAAACATTTTAAGAGAATATTAATTTAATCATATATATAAGTTTTTAAGAGAATGCAATAATTTTGATATATTATAAATATTTTTAAGAAAATATTAATTTAATCATATATATAAAAATTTTTATGTAGAGTATTATAAGTTTTTATAAACAATATGTTTTTGTAAAACAATATTAGAAATAATAATCTTAAAAATAGGGTTATGAGAATATAACAATTTTTGTTTATAAAATTTTGTTTATAAGATTTTTAGTAGGACATATTTTTGATCTAAATGTATAAATATATGCAATATAAATACCATTTTGGTTTGCATTTATAATGGATTATGCACTGGGAAATTTTAGACATATTTATTAAGATTTTTTAGGCATATTTATTAAGAACTTTCTGATAAAAGTGTTGACTTATGATTTCATATACAATTATTAGGAATTTTCTGACAAAAAGTGTTGTAATTTGTGACTTCAAGAATAATTTTAATGGTACAATATACTGTGGGTGTATTGCTTATATTATAAATTTATTTGTAGATTTGTATTCATGCTATGTTGAGTTATACCTGCGGAGGTCTTACTGCGTGTGTGTGTTTCTGGCTCGGCGGGTGTGGTGACATCTGATTGAGGTTGACGTTCAAGACTGGAGACACCTGGGGGTGAAATTTTAATTTATTTGTTTTAATATAAGAAATAGAAATTGAAAGAATGTACAGTAACCTTATACACAAACCTGTTTGCAATGATGCGGAGAGGTGCTGGTGATCTCTGGTCTGTTGCTCTGAGTTAGGATCCATATTACTGTTGTAGAGAATAGAAATTGTTTATTGTTTATGGAATTTCTAGTTAGTTTACTTACTTGATCTGAAATGTTGGTGCGTGTTTTTAATAAAAAAGTTTAGAATAACACGATGGTTTTTAATAGAATTTGATGTTAAATTTGTGGTTTTAATAAAAAGTTCAGAATAACACGATTGGATTTTTAATAGAATTTGATGTTAAATTTGTGGTTAAAATTCTAAAGTTACACTATTTTATTGGAAGCAATTTGTTGATAATTGTACACTATTTTATTGGAAGCAATTTGTTGATAATTGTACACTATTTTATATTAAAGTACTTTATATTAAAGTAATTTATTTTAGGTAATTTGTTGATAATTGTACACTATTGTAAATAGAATTTGATGTTAAAATTCGGAAGTTACACTATTGTATGGGAAACAATTTGTTGATAATTTTACACTATTTTGTGTTAAATATTTTATAGTAAAGTAATCTATTGATAACTGTACAGTATTTTATTCAAAGTAATTTATTTTATTCAACGTAATTTATTGATGATTTGTACACTATTTTATTGTAAATAAATTTGTTGACAATTGCACACAAGAGTACGAGAAAAGTTGAATTCGCGACGAAGAATGGCGTACGTGTGATCTTGGAGCGTAATGCATTAGGCCTTGGAAGCGGAATAGGAAAAGTACAAAGGATAATAGTAATTATCAGAGTTATGAACCGGAGGAAGCAATGTTGTGAAGGTATAGCGTTGTTTAATAAAGTAGAATATGATAATGTATTGATTATATTTGAGGTTTGTTTATTATTAGTAATTTTGAATTACTTTATTTATGCCATTGAATGTTGCGTAGATTTTGAATATGA
>NC_051848.1:101271332-101283279 GCF_002237135.1 Teleopsis dalmanni
AACATATATAATGTTTCCAGTATTTGTCATTTAAAGGTGATTATTGAAGCCCAGCGCCCTCTAAAAGGTCCCCCACAATGTCATAACTGTCAGCAGTTCGGGCATGTCGCTACTAACTGTAGAGCCACACCAAAGTGTGTTAAGTGTGAGGGCTCACACCATCACCAACAATGTACAAAACCACGCGATGTTGCCCCGATTTGTTCGAACTGTGGTGGTGGCCACCCAGCCAACTATAGAGGATGCCCTTGCGCTCCGCAAATGCTGAAGAAAAAGAATGTCTCCACACCAATTTCTACGGTCAGTTCTAAAGTGCAGCCTTCAATTTCTTATGCCGATGCTTTGAAGAAGGGAAGTACAGCTGAGCAAGTTTCGTCCAATTCCCACTTGCTAACCTCCCACATGGAGAAGCTTTTAAATAATATGCAGATACAACTTAGTACAATGATGAAAACTATGATGGAGTCCTTGTTACAAAGTTTAGTGCCAACCCTAGCTTCTTAATGAGTTTGTCATCATATCGACTTAAAATTGTGACGTGGAATGCCAATTCCATTATTAACAAGAAACATGAGGTCATCCAATTCCTGCATGATTTTGAAATTGACATTATGTTGATCCAAGAAACATTTCTGAAACCTGCTATCCATTTTAAAATTCCCAATTATGTTGTTTACAGATCAGACAGAAACTCAAGAAGAGGTGGTGGCACAGCCATCGTGATTAAATATGGCATTAAACATCATGCTACAATTTGCAACCAACAATCGCTCGAAACAACATCTGTACTGGTTGAAAGCCAACTTGGTAATATAAATTTTGTGTCAGCATACAGGCCACCGAGTTTGCAAATTCTCCCTAATGAACTTGAGGTTATCCTCAACAACGAGACACCTACTTTCTTAGCGGGCGATTTAAATGCATATCATAGCAGCTGGGGTGACAGAACTTCAAATAGAGCTGGCAGGGATATTGATGGGCTTGCCACTGAACACTTATGGCAGATTCATGCGCCAGGTGAACCGACACATTATGGCAGAATCACAGGCCACGTCATTGACTTCGGAATTTCAAATAACTTAGAATCGAATGTGCACGTAGAGGTCCTTGATGAACTGGACTCGGATCACAAACCAGTTCTTTTTATTCTTGAAAATTGTCCAGCAATCAACATGAATCTCACGTACATAACCACTAACTGGGACTCTTTTAAGAATCAGGTTGATATTTCAAATATAAATAATTGGCCAGTAACTTCTGAGGATCTTGATGACTGTATCCAAAAACTCACTCTCAAGATTAAGGAGGCATTGGATAATAGCTCCACCACCAGGACCAGAAAACCAAGTAACTACTTTTATCTGCCGCATTACATCAAACAAATCATTAGACAAAGGAATGCGATTCGAAAATTTGCTCAAATAACTGGAGATCCTGTGAGAAGAAGAGAAGCCAATCGTCTCTCTAATGTAATCAGGAAAAAAATTGGCAAATATAATAATGATAAATGGTGCGAATTTCTTTCAGGAATTGATACAGGTAATAAAACCTTCTGGGCTTTGAACAAGTATTTTAGGCTTAAACGTAAACCGGTAGTGCCGCCTATTTTTGTAGCTACCGGCATGGCTTTCTCAGACATAGCCAAAGCTGAGGCCTTTGCAGATTCTTTGGAGCTGCAATTTCAGCCCAATACTGATAGTGACTATAATTCTCTGGTAGAAGAAAATATTGCCGAAGAGGCTGCTAATCTTAGGAACCTGATGTCAGATGAAAGCATCTTACAGTGTTCCAGAGATGAGATTAAATGTATTATTTCGAGTCTAAAGACCAGATCGGCACCCGGATATGATAATATCAGTAACAAATGCCTACGTAATCTTCCAGAAGATGCAATCCAATGCATTGTTAACATCATCAATTGCATGCTTAGGCTTGGCGAATTTCCAAAGGCCTGGAAGTTGGCCTCAGTCGTAGTGTTTCCTAAACCGGACAAGAATCCTTCATTTCCGCAGAACTGGCGTCCTATCAGTCTGCTCCCAACTATGGGGAAATTGGCAGAACGTGTAATCCTGACTAGGCTTAAAACAGCGGTAAATGCCCTAAATATACTTCCTGACGAACAATTCGGGTTTAGGGATAATCTCTCCACGGAACTACAACTAGCCAGAACTGCGCAGCTGATACAAACCGCTCTAAGTAAACGGGAGTCCACCGGGATGATTATTTTTGACATAGCCAAAGCTTTTGACAAGGTCTGGCATGATGGTCTAATAGTCAAATTAGCCCGTTTTGGGATCCCTAGTGGTTTGACTAAAATCATTGGTAGCTTCCTGCAAGAAAGGTCCTTCCGTACTAAAATTAATAGCACTCTTTCGTCCGCCCGATCAATTGTAGCAGGTGTACCTCAAGGGTCGCCTTTGTCTCCCACATTGTTTAATGTATACACGGCAGACATCCCCACCTTAAGTCCCACATCAATGGCGCTTTACGCAGACGACACATGCTTGATCTACTCGGATCGGGATGCCTTAAATGTAAGCAACACGTTACAGGGAAATATAGACCTTATGGTGGAATACTTCCAAAAATGGAAGATTAAAATTAATAATGACAAAACCAAGGCTATATTTATAACTCGAAAAAGAAGACAGCATCCTCCAAGAGTGAGCGTTTGCGACACGGAGATACGGTGGGAGGATAACATAAAATATCTGGGGGTCACTTTTGACAAACGGTTCAATTGGCTTAAACATTTGAAATACAAACGGAATAGCTGCTCTAAGATTCTACATTTATTAAAGCCGCTATTTAATAATTATCACTTCAACTTTAAAAACAGAAAGTTACTTTATACGCAAGTAATTAGACCTGCTCTTCTGTACGGATGTGTTACATATAGCAAAGCCTCAAATACCACCTTAAAGCAATTACAGATAGCTCAAAACCTGGCCTTAAGAAAACTGTTTAAGATTCCATGGTACATTAGATCTACGGACATACATAGAGATCTTAGGATTGACTCAGTGAAAAAATATATCAGAGACAGAGCTTTAAAATTATTCACTAAAGTTGATACGCTACTTAACCCCGCCATAACAATCCTCAAGTCCACTTCTGGACTCTCAGGAAGATATGCTGATTTAAGGTCCGTCATCAACTAAAAGACAAATAAATGATATGATTTTTTAGCCTAGTTAAAGCCTAGTGTGGGGTAGTGATTAACCCCCCAGTCATTATAGAGTAAAAGTGCGTAATAGCACTAACTCAAGAAGAAGAAGAAGAAGAAGTATAAATAGTATAGTATTTAAATTATCATCTACCTATCTACCTATACTTCAAAAAAAAAAAACATGATTAAGAAGTAAAAATCAAAGTAGTAAAAAGTTTAGTTATTTCTAATATATTTAAGTAGATGAAAAAATAAATAATTATAAATAAAAATATTCGTGAACTAACCAAAGTATTATACATTTAATATGCAGAGCCTAAGAAAAAGCTATTTAAAAATAAGTCTAAAATGCAAATTCTAAAAACCCATGGTTTTACTTGGAGGTAGAAAAACCCAGTAATCTTAAATAGAACATCCTCTCAGAATCTGAGCTGGAGATTTGTCACAATCATGCCTTGATAACCAAATACTGGTTACAAAGCCATGCCCACAGTACACTGTGATGGCTAATCACCGGAGGTAAGCACCGTGGAATGTCTAACAAGAAAATCGAATAAAAAGGCTATGCTTAACCCTGTTCTATCTTCAATACTAGTAAAATAGTCAATACATATTGAATGATTAAAAGAACAGTACTAGATAGGTAAATAAATGAGTAAATCATTTAATAAATATAAATGAATAAATAAATATCTGGTATGGGGGAAGCAATTAGTGTTATGGGAATAACTAGAATATCAATAGATATTTGAAAAAAAGTATTTTTGTAAATTAGTTTTCTATCTTCTATTAGGTACCACTTATGCGTTTCGTCTGGGAACTGCCCAGACTCATCAAAATGGAGAAAAATATATAAGTGATATAAAACATCGTCATGTTAACACTATCAGCTGATACTGATAACGTTCGTTTCGTATTGGTTTTTTATTCTGAATTTCATATTCTAGTTAAAATAATTAATCTAATTGAGAAATCTAAATAAAATTTTTAGAAATATAATAATATATAATAGGATAACCATAGATATAAGGTAATATATAACAAATTTAAGGAATAGAAATAGTAATAATAAGAAATTAACCTTAACTACATTAAAAATAAACAGTACTGATTTATAATAACCTTATAATAACAATAATAATAATATATATATTCACCAAATAAAATTCTATAGTTTCAAAAGAGAACAATAACTAAAACCAATAAATACAAAAGAATGAGTAACTAAATTAAAAACAAACAAAAATATAACTAATAACTCAATTATATTTTCCAAAATCATCTCAATAGAGTTAATAGTTAGAAGCTATTAGTTTTAGGATTGAAATATTATACTGTTTTTGAACTAAAATAAAAAGTATTATACTGCCAAAAAAAACAACATGAAAAACAAACCAACAAATGTCACAAATCCTACCTTAATGATTCTCCATTATTTCATTTATTATTGATCTTTCAGCTATATTCCTAAACAATTTTATACAAGATTTTCATAAAAATTCTATAAGCATTAAACCTATCGAGCTGTGGTGGTTTCAAAATATACTTCTAATGATAGGCAAGTCTGCTATCTAACAGCAACAAAAAAGTGAAAAGCAACTCAAATATGAGACAAATCTGGTGGCTAATAAGACTATAAAAAAAAAACAGGAAAACAAGTAAATTAAAAAGAATCCGCAAACAATTGCATGAAAACAGCATTATAAATGAGTGAAAGTGCTCGCTATCAACACTAAAAACAATAAAAAAATTAACCGTTAGTTAAGATCAAAATTACTATTGAATATTTCAGCAGTATATTGCATTTTTGCTTACATTACTAGCATTTGTCTTATGATGTCTTTAAGATAGCCGCACTACAAGTAGTGTTTACTTTGGACCTATGCTATATACTTAAGCGTATATTCTTTTCGCTATATCTACACAAATACTTTTGCTCTATGTAAGAGTTTCCGTACTGCAAAAACGAACTAAAACTTAATCGTCTGAGTAATTCTGAAAAGTATTGAACCAATATCTGACTTAAAATATAAGTAAAGGAGTAATATTCTATATCTTATGTTTTCATTTTATTGATTTGATTGAATTGTTTCAATAGTACAATTTTTTTTTTATTTATTAATTTCTTTTTTTTTGTTTCGTTTTTTTCTTTTTGTTCATATTTTTTTTTGGTTTTTTGAGGTTTTTTTTTTGATTCCTATTGAGTTTCCATAACTTCCAGTTATTGAAGCTAAAAAGTAAGTCCTCCATCATATATATTAAATAAATTTGAATGTATCTGAAATTTAAAATATAATTTTTATATTTTTGTTTCAACTTTAATAGTAAGCGAATTATTTTAATTATTTTTAATCACTAAAAGTAATTTAAAAAATTAACTTCTCTTTTTTTTGGCTTCGTTGTATATTGAATGTAAACTACCATTTCAGTTGAAGTACTTACCATTTTAATTAACAATTTTTTTGTTTTTTTGTTGACAATTTGTCAGTAAAGGCTGTTCAGGAATTTAAGAGCGATGTTCAACAGATGTAATACCATCTCCTCCGGTATAGTCTTCGTCAATTGTGGAATCTGTTAAACCGGCATAGTCCCCATTACTGTTATCAGTAACAGTGTCTTTTTGAGTCTCACCAGACGGTTCGTCTGCATATAAATTAAGAACACTATCTGAGTATAACTAACTATAACTTATTGTAAAAATCTTAAGTTTCAGCGCAATAGCTAATATTGTGAATACTCATTAGTAAGATTAGTTTACATTTACCGTTGTCCTTTATCTCCTTCTGATCCATGGTGCAATTTAAGGCCTTTGAAGAATCTTCTTCAAGAGTGGGTTCCTTAACTATTTCTGGAAATTTATTCTTTAGATCTTGAATCCTATCAATATATTTCAAAACAAAATTAAAGTAAAGACCATAAAGAGCCTCCGTCGGTTGTTTTTCCATTTCTTTAATAAATTCATTTATGGCCTTTTGATAAAACTCTATGGCTTTTTTAATATCTCCGGTATATTCTAACTCAATTGCATAGCGCAATAATTCCATAGCGTCGGTTTTATTTTGTATGGATTCCATTATTACTTTACTTTAATTGCAGATTTTTAACTTGAACTTAGTTAAAAATTAATTATAATGAAATGTACAATTAGAAATTATTTGAAATAATTATAAGACGCGAAGTTCACTAAAGAAAATTTTAAACATGAGATGTCAAAATTTTATATAAAACTAACATGGTATACCCCCTTTTTGTCTTTATTTAATAGACCGCTTACACCATCAAGCGTAGTTACGCATGAACATAGTTTTTTCATAGGGTGTAATATATCGGCAGAAATCACGATAACATACATATCGAAAATTTTTTTGTTTGCTTTGAATTAATTTATGGAGTTTGCAAAAGATATTTAAGTTTCCACTGCAATTACAAATTAATAATTAGTACAAAAATACAGTTGTCATGATTTTATTTCTAAGAATTATACTATTATAGGGAGTGTGAATAATCGATATTTCGTTCATGACGTATTAATGAGTTAAATGTTGGTACCATTCTGAACAAAAATGTGAACAAAGATTTATTGAACTATAGTAAATAATGTCACACGTCTTAAATTTGGTAATAGTTGTTGTCGTCTTTTTTTTTTTTTTGGTGTTGTAACAATTAGTTCTTTCCACCAGTCTTTGGAAACAGTTGCCATAGTCCATATATCCTTCACAATCAGGTACAAAACGTATGATATAATGTTCGCGATATTTATATATATCTGAACAGTTCTGGCAGCAATTTATCTAATTTTGCAGTCTAATTGTTATTAAGTGTGCCAGTGATATTACTGACCACTTTAGTAG
The DNA here is from genome assembly GCF_002237135.1 of Teleopsis dalmanni. Lineage (NCBI taxonomy): Eukaryota > Metazoa > Arthropoda > Insecta > Diptera > Diopsidae > Teleopsis > Teleopsis dalmanni. Next base: position 101,278,353 of record NC_051848.1, read on the forward strand.
AAGGAAAATTGATGCTGTTACTTCTGTTATATGGCATTTACACTGCCTTCAAATGGCTCATTTTGGTCAAAAATCAAAAATGATCCATTTTCTAATATTGTATAAATGAGTTCCAAATACGTTCCGAATGCAAATAAATACATTGAACATATCCTAAATAAAAGTTTTTCATGTCATTTTGACAGTTTGAGAAAACTTGACAGTTTGACATATTTACAAAAAAAGAAAGGTAAACAAATATTTGGTTGTTGCATTTTCTTGAAAACGATGCATCTCTTTTTGGAACTTTTACTTCCCAAAAATAAATTAATCAAAGCTAAAAATAAGTTTACAGTTTATATTGTAATGTTTGTAGGTATATATAACCTACATCCAAAATTTTTTTGGCACAGACCAAAAATCAAATCAACAGGCAAGTTGAAAAATCAGCTGTTTCAAATGAGAACAAATGAATTACAATGAATGTAAACACTTTCAAATGACTCATTTGAAATGAGCCATTTGAGGCCACAGTAAATGCCATTTAAGATAAAAGTGGGAAGAATTTCGAAAACTACAGCAGATGAATAAATATATAGCTGTTTAATAGAACGTACTTTCAGATATTTAATATACTTTTCAACATATATTGCAAGGTTTTTTTTTGAGAACATCATTGGAATAAATGGTTATCTATATTAAAAAAATATGGAATAAAATATGTTGATTATTTTTTCGAGCCAGCGCAACTGGGCACTTTACTCTTTGATATCTGGGGGTACTACAGGGTCCCACCCATCTCATTGACTAATTTATGTATTCCTTATAAGCTTCATGATTATTCAGTGATTGATTCAGTGAAGATCTGCGTACCTTCCCGTGCGGAGAGTGATTACTCTAAGATTAGATAGTGCTAAGTAGGATAGCCTCTCAGTTTTCGCATATATTTTCAGCGGTCTGTCCCTTATGTATTTTTTGATCAGGTGTATTCTAAGGTCTCTTAGCATGTCGTTTGTGCGGATGTACCAAGGCACTTTGAAGAGTCTTCGGAGAGCCTGACTTTGAGCAACTTGCAGCTTTTGTACAGTAGAGTCGGCAGCTTTGCTATACGCGACACACCCATAAAGTAATGCTGGTCTAATTATCTGGCTATACATCAGTTTTCTGTTCTTCGCGCTAAGGTTGTTGTGTTTAAAAAGTAGTTGTAAGCATTGCAGTGTTTCAGCGCAACTGTGAAATAGTGAAAGCACTATAAGGTTTTACTAACACCCTGTATATGTATGGTATACATATACCTGAACAGAAAAATCTAAAGTATGATAAAGTATACGTTGCTTTTCAGTTCCATTTAATGAGTTAAACATTAAATCGGTCACTGAAAATTGTTAAAAAAAGTAGGTTGGTTGGTTTCCAAATGTTTTGCTGTGTACTACAAAATTGCACTGCTCGTGAAGCTGTCGATGATACCTTTTCATGCGTTGCATTATTAGTGAGACTATGCACTGCTATTTTGCTTAGTTTTAAGTGAATTTGAACTTAATTGAAAATAACAATTTCAGCTTTGCTTTTAGTACTCTTTGACATGTAAATTATTATTCGATTTGTCCGGTATACATTACCACATTCATACCATTCAGTATGCTGAATGCATGTTAATCTAATGTAGTTACTTCAGTTAAATCCAATCTGACGCAAAATGCCCTTAGGTACACTTGGGTTAAGTTGCAATACGAGTCGAATAAATTATATTCAAATTCTTTTAAAAATAAATGATATCTTATAATCTGTAAATTATAACATTTTTCTAAAAATTTGGGATTTATTTTAACAGTGTTGTCAAGTTAATATTGTTGGACTTCACAACAATATAAATCATAACAAAATAGTGCCAGCTCTATTTATTATAACTAAAATTGTATTATAACAAAAATATATTGATCAAATATATCTATGGGAGAAATACTTGACATATCTTTTAGAGTTTGCGACATACAAAATCAAACGGAATATACGAGTACAAACGTTACTCTCAACGGGGCCACGGTACTGGCAAAGGGCCCTTGGCATATAAAAATTATCTCCATTGTTCCGAAGAACTGTCAATTTTGTCATTACCTAAGATTTTAATTAATTGAGCGATTGTTTTGTAAACTCTCTAAGTAGGTGTAGCTTTGATAGAAAATAATTATTTTCTTCTGTACACTAAGTGTGAGATGAGTATGGTCTAATTATTTTAACAGTTTAAAGATAATCAACCAACAAAATACCCTTTGTATCGCAACAAGTGCACCTTCTTCTACAGTGTTTGAATATGCAGCCGATTTTAAGTTAAAAATGTTAAAAAAATGGACTTACACTACTTCTTAGCCTCATATTTCGATTTTATAGTAACAAAGTTGCTTAACAACATTCGTTGGTCAGTTTTTAATATTAAAGAAGGTTGCATACAATAATATGATGTGCTTTTAAACTGATTCCATTTTTTTCTATATTTGAAAATATATATATATTTTTGGAAAATAAAAGCTTATAAATTATTCGAAGTATATATGGTATATATTTCGTAGTTTGTTTGACTTCTTTCTCAGGGCGCAGTATTACTACAACCGCTCTTGGACACATATAAGACAGTTATTTATACTGAAATCTCTGTACAAATATAGTTTTAAATAACTATATAAATATGACATGTATATTATATACATAGGTTATCACTATCCTCTTGATAATAAAATAATTAATTTTTAAGAATGCTAAAAATGTTGAAATATTTTGAACGTTTCAATTGAAAGTTTTATTCGGCCAAAAATTCAATTAATTTAAATTCCATATAAAAAGAATTTTTGCTATTGTAGTTCACTACTTTTCAAAACCTCTAAACCTCGCTATTTAATTTTATTAATGCATAAAACTATATAAAGTTTTAAGTTATATAGAACGATATGAGTATTTCATTTAAATTTTAAAAATCGAAAACTATTTGTTGTATGGAAATAAAATATTGTCAAATTTTTTGTCTCACAAGCATCCACAGTGACTTCAAGTTTGTTCTATATATGTAATATATAAGTAATGGCAGCAACCCAAATCAAAAAACCATCTTTTGGTACCAAATAGTTGCTCTTCAAAACTGGCATCTCAATTGACTTCTCAGTTTCCGCGTCAAAAAATAAAGTTGAAGAAGTGCCACAAAAACACTCGTTTAGAGCCCGTTTATACAAAAAAATTCCCCCTTACCTCAAAAATAGACACAGTTAAGACTGCGCGACAATACCCAAGAGCTCGATATTATAAATATAGATGTTAAATTATGTTAATATAAAAATTTATAAAATATTAAAGATTAATTACAAAGTCATGTTCAACTTTGTATCTGAAAATAATTTTAGTTCTAATTTCAAGTTATTATTTATTGCTGTTGGTACACGAAACGATTTTATATTGCATGGGCCACCAACGCTTAAGCTTTCGCAAATAACTGGACATATGTAATACAATTAATTCCAGTTCTTTCCAGGTTCTAGGTTCGATATTTGCAGAGATATTTGGCAAGCGCAAATTAATGTTCCATGCCAAGATATCTATTTCGAACAGCATAGGGTAATAAAGTGACAAAATAATTTAAAAAATTTAAAAAAATAATTTTAATTACGTGAAGTTACGTTACATTTTTTGTATGTTATTTAACATTACTCAATAAGTACTGTAACGACTTTTCCGGCCCTCTCTCTACACCTGGGGTATAACTCAACGAGTATACCAGGGTTCGTTATAAAAATTTAAATAAGGGACACTTCTGTGTATAGCAGCGTTTATTATTTAACAAAAAAAAAAGAAAACATTCATTAAAGTTGTGGGAAGAAATATCTAGATTCACAAGCGTAAGGAACAGTTACTCCGTTTTGTCGTAACACAAATATGGTCTATTTGATTTCGTGTTCTCATTTCAAGTGATACCCACGTTTTTTTTTTTTTCCAAAAGAAAGGTTGGGAAGTAGTCACCGCGTCACTGCATCTTCGAGGATTATTGTGACATGCCCGCTTCAGTTCCATAGACGAGTAGCAGTTAAGAATGCCAGTATGTCCTTTGGAGAGATGTTGCCTAATTCCGTTATAAGCGGATAGGCAATGGATAAGTAGCGAAGTCTGAGTCTTGCAAGACTATCACAGTGACACAATATGTGTCCTGCTGTTTCCTCTTCTTCGTAACAAAGTCTACAGCTATCGTCTCCAGTAATACCTAGATTCAATAAATGTTTTTTAACTCCGCAGTGTCCAGTTAGAAAACCTGTGACAAGTCGGATGCCACTTCTGTTCAGCATAAGTAGCTCCCTAGTTCTGGCTTTTAATCGAAACGGCATGGATTCTTTTGCTTGTCTGCAGGTAACTGTATTATCCCAATCATTCTGAGCTGCTCTTTTCAGTCATTCATTAGTTTTAAGTTTGAAAAAGCTCCACGAACGACTGCAGAATGGTTGTGGCCCAATATAGTATGAGGCCGCCCCTTTTCTCGCTAGTTCATCTGCTTTTTCGTTTCCCTCAAAACCGCTGTGCCCTGAAATCCATATTAAGTGGACTCTGTTCCTTTCAGCAAGGTCTTTGAGAAGTAGAAGGCATTCCCACACTATTTTTGAGGTTACTCGAGGTGAGCGTAGTGCCAGGAGTGCCGATTTACTGTCAGAAAAGATATACATGTTTTTTCCTGTGACGGGTTTACCTTTATATACCCTGAGACATAATTCAATTGCATGTACTTCAGCCTGAAAAACTGAGTTTTCTTTACTCATACTCGCAAATATTTCCTCCTTAGGTTTTACTCCATATACTCCCGCCCACACTCCTTCCATCGTTTTGGAGCCATCCCTGTACCACAGATGGTAGTCTCCAGCGAATGGAGGTATGTTCCGTTCCCATGATACCCACGTTACTTTATGTATTGTTTTATGCA
>NC_051848.1:101283379-101289517 GCF_002237135.1 Teleopsis dalmanni
TGTGGGACGAGCGGTTTAGAAATGACAGCAGTCTGAAGTTGGTTGCAGTTTTTTCATCTCACCTTGTATATATGGTATATAAGTGATATATAATGGTTAAAAATACATATAAAAGCACCACAACATCAAAGAAAATTTCTATAAACTCAAATAATTTAGAGTTTCATTTGTTTCAAATACATTTTTTTTCTTAAAAGTTTCAACCAAAAACAAAGAACATACATATATATCTCGAAAAGACAGATTCTTTCCATATGGGCGAAAGAGATTGCAGACCAAATAGTGAAAGGCGTACGTGAATAAGGCGCGAATTAGCTGTTTATAGCAAAGCAGCTTAACTTTGCAGTTGAGCTGGTTGTGTAATTATTTATATTTTTAACGTCTAATCAATGAAATAAATGGAATTGTCTAAGCGGCTTGTTATGATTGCAGTCACGTCATGGCAATAGTTGTTGCTTTTAATGCAAAATGAAGTGAGATGCTAGTGTCAAATTTTCATTTTGTATTGAAAGCAACAACAGAGTGTTGGAAGGCTTTCCTTCGACACCGTATGGTTCGAAGGTCTGATGCACAAACTATGCCACTTCGGCTTCCTTACAACACTCTGTAGTGTTATCCACCAGTTCCTTTCTAATAGATCCTTCGACAGATAAGTTCGAGAATACTTCGTAAAACCGAATACGAACAGCACTACTATAGAATACTTTGAAAACCTTTCTGTTTTTAAAGAATCCTTATTATTCCATTAGCAATATATATTATGGACACATAATTAAGAAAATATTGGAAAAAGTGTACATAACCTTCTTAAAATTTATTATATAAAGAAATATTAGGGGTATTCAGGATGTCTGTTCATCCTTGCAAACTCAAATAATCGAGAACACACGTTGTGCATATTAGTCTTGAAAATATTTAGAACAGATGATTTTTGTTTACATATTTATTTGCTTGTAAAATATAACCCAGATTCGATAATTTAGCATATAATAATTTCCACTAATGCCAAAAACAAGTGAAAAGCAGAATGCATTGACATTGTCCGACATTGTTGGACGTAAAGTAAATAAAAAAAGAAACAATTGCACAAAATCATAAAATTACAAAATAACAAAATCAAAACAAACTTAACAGTTTCGCTGAAGTATAGAGTCTTGAAAATCAAATATGCAAGAGGTAATTGGTGTTAAAAATATGGTCTTGAATATTGTCTTGCAAATCAAGTGCAGAATTATAAGAAAAGAAATTGTTTTTGTAAAATCAAATAAATTTGTACATGCAACGATGCACAGACATCTTGAATACACCTATTGTACATTTTTTTTTTTATAGTTTTATAGTCTGTAAATAAACAGTTTTAAAATGCCTTATTTTAATTTCTGTTTGAAGTCTAGCACTAAATCCATTTTAATTTACATAATCCTAACCTCATATAAGAAAAAATTTTACAACATTTTGTTCTAAAAGCCTAATGTGGAAGTTGTTTGTCCGAATATTATTATGTACAATATACACTATTAAACATGTCATTTCAATATCAAAGAACATATTTATTGCCACCACTGTAAATGACAGTTGTCAAATGACAACTAAAAAACAAATAAAGTAAATGGAGGAAATTACTTAAATTTAAAAGTAAAGTAAATTATTTATAATCTAACAATATCAACTTACAATGAATTTATAAGATAAATTGACAATGTAAATTTAAAATGAAATCAGTTGCACTTAACAACAAAACTGATCTAAAAGTTAAATAAAATTAATCAGTAACAATTAAAAAGATTAATACGACGTACATATATCATTTGAAAGAAATTATTACTGGAAAAATTAAACAAGTGGCAGAGAGATGAATCGATTTTTGGTGATTATATAGTTGGCATCTTGGAGAGTGATGAAATCCATGAGGAAAAAGCACGAAAAATATAACCTGTTAACAAGGCACTCCAATATACAGAGGAAGAGCGTCAGATACGTAAACAAATATTAGCACATTACTCAAAGGTGATACCAACAAAATATTTAAATTGTGAAATTATTGAGAAAGTAGGATTATAATATGTAAAAAAGGCACAAAGTTCTAATAGTTGACGTATTGATTGTATAGTGATTTGAAAGATTAATAACCTCCATTACGAATATTGAAACTCCAGCAAGAAAATTCCAGCAATATTAGTCTATAAATTTCATTGTTAACTATAATCGTCAGTTGATTAAGTTTAATTAAGATATTAACAAATAAAAGTGTTAACTGAAATAGGCCAACGATTCTATTGTATTATCTGTTGTTGTTGCTACTGCTGTAACCAAATGCCCATTTCACAGCAAACACACAAAAGGTTGACAAGACTTGGTATATGGAATGAGATGAGGAAGAAAGTATAAAAACACGATGTAGGTACCGGTATGAAAGTTGTATTTAACATGGGTCCAGGTGAAATACCTACACTTGTCTATAGCAGTTTTGTAACTTCAAAATATCTTGATATTATTAATAAATTTAAATTTTGTTATTACTAGAGAGCACCTAGTCTAAGTTTAATAAGAATTAAACTGTTTTTATATTTTTCACATATATGTAAGTTTTGTGTAATATAGTAAAGTTAGTACCTTTTAGGTAGTAAAAAGATATCGGAAAACATATTCCCTATGAGTTGAATAATATAAAACCTTATTTGAATAATCCGATATTATCCAACATAACATATCTGCTTCAACATAAAAGAGTCTGTCCGTTTTCGAGGGATAGAAATGAGAACATTTGTAAAAATATTCAAAGTCAGTTCTTTATCAATTCAAATACTGAAAAACAACGGAAGAACTGACAATATGATATATATTAATATTAATATATTTTCTATATTTCACCCTTAAGTTCCTCTGGAATGAATCACATACCATATTTACTTAACATGAACCTCTGCCAAACAAATTGGTGTTATGCGAGTACCACACTGTCTACATATTCTATTATTGAAGTTTTTACTTCATTATAAACTCAATTAATGATCAGCGATAAGAATAATTTCTAAACAAAATGAATAGTTCTGTGTCAATCGCAGAACTATAAGTATAATAGTGTAAAAGTATAATATATGCATATGTTTACGGTTATATGAACTCAAATTGAAAATATATAATTTCAATCATTATCACAAAGTATATACCGAATTAGTCTTGTTAAATAATAAAAATAATGTAGCTCATTATTTATTATTTAAATGAATAATAAATGAATACTGAGCACAAATAGTGCTCTAAACAATATAAGAAATAGGTGTGAAAACAGTCTAATGTGTATACTATAAAGATTCTATCTCTTTATATTATTTACCCTCCTTTTTATTCACCTAAGCTACTACCTAGCCACACCTAAGTATCTATATAAAATCATGATTGTAATAATTTCATTAACTAATTAAACTCAAACTAATTTTTAATTAAAAAGAAGTCAATAAAATATTAATTTATACTTATAGGTAATGCTGCTTGTAAATCCTACCAAAGCTGTTACTGTACCATATACAATTTGGAATATCATGACATCACGCGGCTTATTGCTTATTGCTTACAGCTGATTAGGTCTATTAAATTATGCGATATGGAGTCAATGTCGTCACTAAAATACTAGACCTGTCGGATTCTGTATCTGATGTTTTTTTTCGCATTTCATACGAATTACTAGTGCGATGGATGTTAAAAAACTCATTGATGAAATCGAAATTTATTTGACAAAATGTATGCGATAAAAAGAAGGAAATTATTTTTAATCCATTTAAATGTGGGCTTAAAATTTCGAATTTAGATAAAAAAAGACTTAAATGGAACGTATTATTAACGGGAAGTTTAACCAAATATGCACCTATCCAAGAAGAAATGTTTATGCAAGGCGAATATATGTTACAACCTCTCTAATGACAAATGAAGAGTGATTGTGAAAATAAAAAAGAACAATTTAATTTACAAAGGAAAAATGTACCTATATTTGTATTTTAAAATTTATATACAATATAAGAATATTTATGTCCCATTTAGATATAACTGAACGACATTACTGAGGATATTTTCTTAATAAAATAGAATACTAGAACAAGGAAAGTCACCAATGTTGCAAATTTTATTGTCCATTAAACTAGGGTTCTATCAATTCTGGAAAATAGTTTCATCGCTTATTATGGATTGTAGAAAATAAAAATCTTTTCTATTATAAAAAGTATAACCGAATGTGAAGCAATTTTTCGTTAAATACATATGGTATTTTGAAGTTATCCTTTAATTTTTAATTGAACACTTTATTTATAAGTTTCTTATAAAATTGAGCGATTCTCCAAAATTAAACGAATGTAGATTTAAAGATAATTACGACGAAAATTACGAAGAAAACTGTTTTGCTAATGCAAAGGTTTTTAAATAGTACCAAATTATAAGAAAAATATTTTGTTTTTAAATTGATTATTAATTATTTTATAATTGAAATCATGACATAACAATTAAAAAATTATAAAATGTAACTGACAGGTTTCGAACAGTAGTGAATTGTAAAAACGAAATTTTTAGTTAATTGAATTTTTAGCTGACCATACAGCTGTTTCGAGTAATGGCTGTTTCTAGCGAATACCCCATCCTTGTAAATATTTCCTTCTCCTTCCTTCTCATTTTCCCTTCCTCCTCAATGCATTAGGCAAATCTGCTACACAGATGATTGTCTCATCTGCATGAGGTCCAACTTCCCCAGTTGAAACTACATTGAGCTTAACAATTACCTTAGGACTCACTCTGTTTACTACGTTACTACGGTAAGTGGAAGATTAAGATCAATGCCCTAAGAGGTTCCGTCTTCACGACAGCCCTTATGGGCCAGTGTGCTGATCGCGTTTGGAACATTAAAACCTCGGAATAAACTGTCGTATAAAAGGTGTGTTTTGGATACTGTCAAGATATCGGAAAATATAAGTCCGAGTGCAGTGCTGTTCGAAGACTTTTATGATTTTTATATGTGCGGGAGAAATTTTTTTGTACCTGTGGAGATTTTTTTTATTTTTGTAAATTTTCGTGAATTTAAAATTGTGAATGAAAGGTACTGAAGGAGATTAAATAAAAAGATTCAAGATTTTTAACAATTAAAAACAATACATATCCTTGTTTAAATAGTGGTAATAAATTAACATATCAATGAAATACGTGTGATGAAATTAATCGAGCATAGGTGTTCCAACACTCATTTATAATAATTCCAACAATCATCTGCAATACTAAAAAGTTGGACTATATGAATAACGGCAGCTTTATACATCGTTAAAATAATGAAATACCGAGACGGTGGACAGGTATTTAAAAAGTGACGGAGAAGATAACCGAGTCCACATTTGAAAAGATCTTATAAGCAGTACAATTCCTACATATTTTATTATTATATTAAAAAAAATTTGATTTTAAATTTAAAATTTATAAGAAAAATTTTGTTTTGAGGACATTTGAGGAAATCTTGAACACAATAATACGAATCAATTAAAAATTTATGCATATATATATATATATAATTTAGTTAAACATAAATTAAGAAAAGAAATTTAAATAATTAAAAACATATTTTTTTGTTATGATATAAAACAATTTATTTTATAAATAAGTGGTAATTAAAGTGAATTTAAAAGCAAATGTTGTTTTAATCAATATCGGTAAATGAAATAAGTGCATATTATTTTTATACAATGTAAAAGTTTAAGGAAAATAATTACATAGAAATTACAAAAATTATTGAAAAACCTTAAAAGAAATTAATTTATATACCATATATATGGTATATAAATGATATATAATGGTTAAAAATACATATAAAAGCACCACAACATCAAAGAAAATTTCTATAAACTCAAATAATTTAGAGTTCATTTGTTTCAAATACATTTTTTTTCTTAAAAGTTTCAACCAAAAACAAAGAACATACATATATATCTCGAAAAGACAGATTCTTTCCATATGGGCGAAAGAGATTGCAGACCAAATAGTGAAAGGCGTACGTGAATAAGGCGCGAATTAGCTGTTTATAGCAAAGCAGCTTAACTTTGCAGTTGAGCTGGTTGTATAATTATTTATATTTTTAACGTCTAATCAATGAAATAAATGGAATTGTCT
>NC_051848.1:101289617-101296740 GCF_002237135.1 Teleopsis dalmanni
ACTGCTGTGTATTTTATTTTAGAAGATTTAGTGTTTCCAGCAGAGATCGTAGGCAAACGTATTTGTGCCAAATTGGATTGCACCCAAATTATAAAGGTGCATTTGGATAAGAATCTACAAACGACCATTGAGCACAAAGTAAGTGTTAAATAACACTTATTTCATTAAATCTTTTTTTGCACTTGTGTTTTTTGCTGTTTAAAATTAGTGGTCCAATGTTTCGTTTACGCTTCATTGCTCAAACTGAATTGTAGCTTATTCATATATTGGTAACATTCATCAAATTTAATGAGTGTAGCAATTAACTTGCAGCAATTAATTCAATATGTCTAAATAATAATAATTCATTAAACAGAATAATATAACAATTTTGCATGATTTGCATAAGGAATTATTTGAAAATAATTTCTGTTGTACGAATACGAGAACGAGTACGCGTAATTACCGTACATTGTCTATAAAGTTTTGTTGTAACATTGAAAAAGTATTGTAAATTTTTTGCATTGCTATTTACTGTTATTCACGATTTAAAAAATTTTTGTTGCATTTACCATATTGAGTGGTGCTCGTGTCGGTTATCTTCATTTCTTGAACTTCGAATTTATTACTACATTTTTGGTTTATCATAATCAAACGTAACTGTAAATAAAGAAATTTAACATGAATCGGACTAGAAGAAAAATTGAACGCCCAAAGAATCCCTACTCAACCGGTAATATATTTTCGAGATGGAGTTTCTGGTGGATGAGAAAAATATTTCATAAGGGTTTGCAAGGACCACTTGAAGAGGAAGAGTTATATCAGCACCGTAAAGACTTAGATAGTGAACGAGTAACTACAAAGTTTTCGTAAAAACAAGACGGTGCAATAATCCGTTCGCGTAGTTTAACTGCTGTGTATTTTATTTTAGAAGATTTAGTGTTTCCAGCAGAGATCGTAGGCAAACGTATTCGTGCCAAATTGGATGGCACCCAAATTATAAAGGTGCATTTGGATAAGAATCTACAAACGACCATTGAGCACAAAGTAAGTGTTAAATAACACTTATTTCATTAAATCTTTTTTTGCACTTGTGTTTTTTGCTGTTTAAAATTAGTGGTCCAATGTTTCGTTTACGCTTCATTGCTCAAACTGAATTGTAGCTTATTCATATATTGGTAACATTCATCAAATTTAATGAGTGTAGCAATTAACTTGCAGCAATTAATTCAATATGTCTTAATAATAATAATTCATTAAACAGAATAATATAACAATTTTGCATGATTTGCATAAGGATAAGGAATTATTTGAAAATAATTTCTGTTGTACGAATACGAGAACGAGTACGCATAATTACCGTACATTGTCTATAAAGTTTTGTTGTAACATTGAAAAAATATTGTAAATTTTTTGCATTGCTATTTACTGTTATTCACGATTTAAAAAATTTTTGTTGCATTTACCATATTGAGTGGTGCTCGTGTCGGTTATCTTCATTTCTTGAACTTCGAATTTATTACTACATTTTTGGTTTATCATAATCAAACGTAACTGTAAATAAAGAAATTTAACATGAATCGGACTAGAAGAAAAATTGAACGCCCAAAGAATCCCTACTCAACCGCTAATATATTTTCGAGATGGAGTTTCTGGTGGATGAGAAAAATATTTCATAAGGGTTTGCAAGGACCACTTGAAGAGGAAGACTTATATCAGCACCGTAAAGACTTAGATAGTGAACGAGTAACTACAAAGTTTTCGTAAAAACAAGACGGTGCAATAATCCGTTCGCGTAGTTTAACTGCTGTGTATTTTATTTTAGAAGATTTAGTGTTTCCAGCAGAGATCGTAGGCAAATGTATTTGTGCCAAATTGGATGGCACCCAAATTATAAAGGTGCATTTGGATAAGAATCTACAAACGACCATTGAGCACAAAGTAAGTGTTAAATAACACTTATTTCATTAAATCTTTTTTTGCACTTGTGTTTTTTGCTGTTTAAAATTAGTGGTCCAATGTTTCGTTTACGCTTCATTGCTCAAACTGAATTGTAGCTCATTCATATATTGGTAACATTCATCAAATTTAATGAGTCTAGCAATTAACTTGCAGCAATTAATTCAATATGTCTAAATAATAATAATTCATTAAACAGAATAATATAACAATTTTGCATGATTTGCATAAGGATAAGGAATTATTTGAAAATAATTTCTGTTGTACGAATACGAGAACGAGTACGCGTAATTACCGTACATTGTCTATAAAGTTTTGTTGTAACATTGAAAAAATATTGTAAATTTTTTGCATTGCTATTTACTGTTATTCACGATTTAAAAAATTTTTGTTGCATTTACCATATTGAGTGGTGCTCGTGTCGGTTATCTTCATTTCTTGAACTTCGAATTTATTACTACATTTTTGGTTTATCATAATCAAACGTAACTGTAAATAAAGAAATTTAACATCAATCGGACTAGAAGAAAAATTGAACGCCCAAAGAATCCCTACTCAACCGCTAATATATTTTCGAGATGGAGTTTCTGGTGGATGAGAAATATATTTCATAAGGGTTTGCAAGGACCACTTGAAGAGGAAGAGTTATATCAGCACCGTAAAGACTTAGATAGTGAACGAGTAACTACAAAGTTTTCGTAAAAACAAGACGGTGCAATAATCCGTTCGCGTAGTTTAACTGCTGTGTATTTTATTTTAGAAGATTTAGTGTTTCCAGCAGAGATCGTAGGCAAACGTATTCGTGCCAAATTGGATGGCACCCAAATTATAAAGGTGCATTTGGATAAGAATCTACAAACGACCATTGAGCACAAAGTAAGTGTTAAATAACACTTATTTCATTAAATCTTTTTTTGCGCTTGTGTTTTTTGCTGTTTAAAATTAGTGGTCCAATGTTTCGTTTACGCTTCATTGCTCAAACTGAATTGTAGCTTATTCATATATTGGTAACATTCATCAAATTTAATGAGTGTAGCAATTAACTTGCAGCAATTAATTCAATATGTCTTAATAATAATAATTCATTAAACAGAATAATATAACAATTTTGCATGATTTGCATAAGGATAAGGAATTATTTGAAAATAATTTCTGTTGTACGAATACGAGAACGAGTACGCATAATTACCGTACATTGTCTATAAAGTTTTGTTGTAACATTGAAAAAATATTGTAAATTTTTTGCATTGCTATTTACTGTTATTCACGATTTAAAAAATTTTTGTTGCATTCACCATATTGAGTGGTGCTCGTGTCGGTTATCTTCATTTCTTGAACTTCGAATTTATTACTACATTTTTGGTTTATCATAATCAAACGTAACTGTAAATAAAGAAATTTAACATGAATCGGACTAGAAGAAAAATTGAACGCCCAAAGAATCCCTACTCAACCGCTAATATATTTTCGAGATGGAGTTTCTGGTGGATGAGAAAAATATTTCATAAGGGTTTGCAAGGACCACTTGAAGAGGAAGAGTTATATCAGCACCGTAAAGACTTAGATAGTGAACGAGTAACTACAAAGTTTTCGTAAAAACAAGACGGTGCAATAATCCGTTCGCGTAGTTTAACTGCTGTGTATTTTATTTTAGAAGATTTAGTGTTTCCAGCAGAGATCGTAGGCAAACGTATTCGTGCCAAATTTGATGGCACCCAAATTATAAAGGTGCATTTGGATAAGAATCTACAAACGACCATTGAGCACAAAGTAAGTGTTAAATAACACTTATTTCATTAAATCTTTTTTTGCACTTGTGTTTTTTGCTGTTTAAAATTAGTGGTCCAATGTTTCGTTTACGCTTCATTGCTCAAACTGAATTGTAGCTTATTCATATATTGGTAACATTCATCAAATTTAATGAGTGTAGCAATTAACTTGCAGCAATTAATTCAATATGTCTAAATAATAATAATTCATTAAACAGAATAATATAACAATTTTGCATGATTTGCATAAGGATAAGGAATTATTTGAAAATAATTTCTGTTGTACGAATACGAGAACGAGTACGCATAATTACCGTACATTGTCTATAAAGTTTTGTTGTAACATTGAAAAAATATTGTAAATTTTTTGCATTGTTATTTACTGTTATTCACGATTTAAGAAATTTTTGTTGCATTTACCATATTTGAGTGGTGCTCGTGTCGGTTATCTTCATTTCTTGAACTTCGAATTTATTACTACATTTTTGGTTTATCATAAACAAACGTAACTGTAAATAAAGAAATTTAACATGAATCGGACTAGAAGAAAAATTGAACGCCCAAAGAATCCCTACTCAACCGCTAATATATTTTCGAGATGGAGTTTCTGGTGGATGAGAAAAATATTTCATAAGGGTTTGCAAGGACCACTTGAAGAGGAAGAGTTATATCAGCACCGTAAAGACTTAGATAGTGAACGAGTAACTACAAAGTTTTCGTAAAAACAAGACGGTGCAATAATCCGTTCGCGTAGTTTAACTGCTGTGTATTTTATTTTAGAAGATTTAGTGTTTCCAGCAGAGATCGTAGGCAAACGTATTCGTGCCAAATTGGATGGCACCCAAATTATAAAGGTGCATTTGGATAAGAATCTACAAACGACCATTGAGCACAAAGTAAGTGTTAAATAACACTTATTTCATTAAATCTTTTTTTGCACTTGTGTTTTTTGCTGTTTAAAATTAGTGGTCCAATGTTTCGTTTACGCTTCATTGCTCAAACTGAATTGTAGCTTATTCATATATTGGTAACATTCATCAAATTTAATGAGTGTAGCAATTAACTTGCAGCAATTAATTCAATATGTCTTAATAATAATAATTCATTAAACAGAATAATATAACAATTTTGCATGATTTGCATAAGGATAAGGAATTATTTGAAAATAATTTCTGTTGTACGAATACGAGAACGAGTACGCATAATTACCGTACATTGTCTATAAAGTTTTGTTGTAACATTGAAAAAATATTGTAAATTTTTTGCATTGCTATTTACTGTTATTCACGATTTAAAAAATTTTTGTTGCATTTACCATATTGAGTGGTGCTCGTGTCGGTTATCTTCATTTCTTGAACTTCGAATTTATTACTACATTTTTGGTTTATCATAATCAAACGTAACTGTAAATAAAGAAATTTAACATCAATCGGACTAGAAGAAAAATTGAACGCCCAAAGAATCCCTACTCAACCGCTAATATATTTTCGAGATGGAGTTTCTGGTGGATGAGAAATATATTTCATAAGGGTTTGCAAGGACCACTTGAAGAGGAAGAGTTATATCAGCACCGTAAAGACTTAGATAGTGAACGAGTAACTACAAAGTTTTCGTAAAAACAAGACGGTGCAATAATCCGTTCGCGTAGTTTAACTGCTGTGTATTTTATTTTAGAAGATTTAGTGTTTTCAGCAGAGATCGTAGGCAAACGTATTCGTGCCAAATTGGATGGCACCCAAATTATATATAAAGGTGCATTTGGATAGAATCTACAAACGACCATTGAGCACAAAGTAAGTGTTAAATAACACTTATTTCATTAAATCTTTTTTTGCGCTTGTGTTTTTTGCTGTTTAAAATTAGTGGTCCAATGTTTCGTTTACGCTTCATTGCTCAAACTGAATTGTAGCTCATTCATATATTGGTAACATTCATCAAATTTAATGAGTCTAGCAATTAACTTGCAGCAATTAATTCAATATGTCTAAATAATAATAATTCATTAAACAGAATAATATAAAAATTTTGCATGATTTGCATAAGTAATTATTTGAAAATAATTTCTGTTGTACGAATACGAGAACGAGTACGCATAATTACCGTACATTGTCTATAAAGTTTTGTTGTAACATTGAAAAAATATTGTAAATTTTTTGCATTGCTATTTACTGTTATTCACGATTTAAAAAATTTTTGTTGCATTCACCATATTGAGTGGTGCTCGTGTCGGTTATCTTCATTTCTTGAACTACGAATTTATTACTACATTTTTGGTTTATCATAACCAAACGTAACTGTAAATAAAGAAATTTAACATGAATCGGACTAGAAGAAAAATTGAACGCCCAAAGAATCCCTACTCAACCGGTAATATATTTTCGAGATGGAGTTTCTGGTGGATGAGAAAAATATTTCATAAGGGTTTGCAAGGACCACTTGAAGAGGAAGAGTTATATCAGCACCGTAAAGACTTAGATAGTGAACGAGTAACTACAAAGTTTTCGTAAAAACAAGACGGTGCAATAATCCGTTCGCGTAGTTTAACTGCTGTGTATTTTATTTTAGAAGATTTAGTGTTTCCAGCAGAGATCGTAGGCAAACGTATTCGTGCCAAATTGGATGGCACCCAAATTATAAAGGTGCATTTGGATAAGAATCTACAAACAACCATTGAGCACAAAGTAAGTGTTAAATAACACTTATTTCATTAAATCTTTTTTTGCACTTGTGTTTTTTGCTGTTTAAAATTAGTGGTCCAATGTTTCGTTTACGCTTCATTGCTCAAACTGAATTGTAGCTTATTCATATATTGGTAACATTCATCAAATTTAATGAGTGTAGCAATTAACTTGCAGCAATTAATTCAATATGTCTTAATAATAATAATTCATTAAACAGAATAATATAACAATTTTGCATGATTTGCATAAGGATAAGGAAAATAAGAAAATAATTTCTGTTGTACGAATACGAGAACGAGTACGCGTAATTACCGTACATTGTCTATAAAGTTTTGTTGTAACATTGAAAAAATATTGTAAATTTTTTGCATTGCTATTTACTGTTATTCACGATTTAAAAATTTTTTGTTGCATTTACCATATTGAGTGGTGCTCGTGTCGGTTATCTTCATTTCTTGAACTTCGAATTTATTACTACATTTTTGGTTTATCATAACCAAACGTAACTGTAAATAAATAAATTTAACATGAATCGGACTAGAAGAAAAATTGAACGCCTAAAGAATCCCTACTCAACCGCTAATATATTTTCGAGATGGAGTTTCTGGTGGATGAGAAAAATATTTCATAAGGGTTTGCAAGGACCACTTGAAGAGAAAGACTTATATCAGCACCGTAAAGACTTAGATAGTGAACGAGTAACTACAAAGTTTTCGTAAAAAAAAGACGGTGCAA
>NC_051848.1:101296840-101313049 GCF_002237135.1 Teleopsis dalmanni
TCTCTGCAAACTCCTTCGAAAGATTTCTATTTGCTTCAACTGGTTTGGAACTGTTTTTGTTTTTATTAACATCTTTTCCTGCTGAGGCATTCCTATCGTTTGTACTATTTGCATTTTCAAGAAGAACAAATTTCTGTCTTGCTCTTAAGAATTGTTCACTTGTTAAGGGGCAATCATTATTTTGAAATATTGTATCTCCTCCATATTGTCTATCCTTAGGAGACACAGACGTTCCATCACCTTTATATTTTAATGTTATACTTTCAGGTTTAGTGGCATTGTCAGATATCGAACTTTCAATCATTTTCACTTGTTTATTAAATGATTATGTATTAAATATCTAGTATACGTCAGGCCAACAATTCTTGTTACAAAACTCGTGTTCTAAAGCAAAATTTATTACGGAGAAAAAAATTTTTAGCATATTACTAGACAAACTCAATTTTTAGAATTATTTCATTGATTTCACATATTCCATATTATTATGTTATTTGTTTATTGAACGTTTTTTCGAAAGACGTTATCTCAAGACTCTCTAAAATAAGTTTATTAGCATTTACAGTCATTAACTGAGTATTTGTAATTTATACAAAACTGTCAGTATCTGTCATGCAGTTTTACTACATGTTTGATATCTGATCTACAAGAACGATGTCATAAAAAATTATTAAAACTTACACTCAACAAAACTTCCTGCGGGAATAAAAATCATATTTCGAAATAGGCATATTTTATATAAAATCCGTTGAAGTGTATATAAAGTCACCAGAATGCGCGTATCCAAATGGCGGATCCGTGCACGTTTCTCAAAAATGGATGGTAGAGGGAAAATTAAATTCTTTACGGATGAATTTTTTTCTTCACATAGGCCGAAACAACCTCTCGATATTGGCTGAAGCCGCCTAAACCTGGTGCTCTATATGCTTTCAAATGAAAGCCTGTCGGCGGAAATATAGAAAAAAAGATAAAACAAAGCCAGTGACCGCGAAGGTCAGCTCCAATCGCGCAGACAGACTACTGTGACAATAATCAATCATTGTTATTTTATATACATATGTAGTAGTCTGCAGAAGACTTTTTTCACAACCTAGTATGAATAATATAGGCATAATCAATTTTTATACACTAAGAGCTTGAGTCAACGTTTAGGTTATGAAATCTCAAAGTGATCTTTACGACTTTCGTTCTTTGACTTTAGCACATTGATTAATGGAGTCTTAAAACAACCGATAAACTTACTTTGGATCCCAATTAGAAGTTTATGTCCCAACGAGAAATTGTTGTTAAGCGTGAATTACGATTTATTATATATAGGAAAACGTGACGGTTGCATTCCGAATGTTATCTTCGGGCTCTATATTCTTGTACACCTTGTCAATGGCACGTTAGCAAATATCTTATTTCCTTATATACTTCTTTATACCCTAAATATTAAAAAATTTTGTTGAAGAAAGTTCGAAACATGTTTTGAAGTGACCGGAAATTTTGAATAGATAAACACAAAATTGTTTCTGAAAAATTATGAAGAAAATGTTGTCAAATATGCTAAGTCAAAACTTTTTAAATCTCAAGGAAAACCTGATTTAATTTGTTTTTCAGATTTAAAATTCAAAGGAAGTGTAATTTCGTTTCCAGTAGGTTGAATCCATGTTGCTGAAGAAAGTTCTATTGGATATGTCTTTATAAACTGTGTAACGTAGCAAAAAAATCATTACGTATCTATCAATAATAAAAATAAATATGGTAGCCTTAATACAATATAATTTTATAACGTGGATATGGCAATTCTTGTCCATAACTTATTGAAAAAATTCTGTTAATCACAGAATACAATTGTATTCTGAAATTGTTTTGAGCCGTCGATTCATTTGTAGAACGACATAAAACTAATGTGGCTTCATTATATAAAACCTCTATACGACACTTAATTATAATAGACTTTTATATATTTATGTTACTTTGGATACGTATCTAACTTATGAGTTTTTTTTATATTATTTTATTTTGAAAAAATAAAAAACCTTTTTTTAATTTTTACATCAGCAGAAGCCGAATTTATTGTTGTAAATGGGTAGAAAGTTAATTTCAGACCCTGCATTGGATTGAAAATTTGTGGTATTATATAACATATACTATTAAAATACTATTTTGCTATTTTATATGCAAATATGTTTAGTTGTACCTCTAATATGTAAGTATGTTAAGTTATACCTATATCTGCTCGTTGTATAACCTTTCTACATTTAATAATAGCATTTGCTAATAATATGGCTTTTGTACTTAAAAGTTGCTGTCTTCTCTTCTGGAATGTTCATAAATCCAATGATTAAAATGTGTGTATTATAGTTTATTTTATTCAGAACTAAAATATGGAATTGAGTGTAGGGTGGGGTGTAGGGACATATATTTATAATACTAACGATTCAAAATATGTCACTCGACTTATAAACAATAAAATGCGGCTTCGGCATAATGTCTTAATTCTTAACATAATGTCTTAACATAATTTTTGGGAATTTGAAAATACTGCCATTAAAATATTTTTTTATTATTGTAGATTACTAAATTCATCCACTTATTCACTTACAATAATAATTATAAGCTTATTTATCATTTTAGTAAGGTCTTCTCACAGAATACAAACGCATTTTTTGTTTTCAATTTGAATAAAACTCAAATGTATAAATAAAATCATAAAACTAAACATATGAGCTATTAACATTAATTATAAAACTTTATTAAAAAACAATTCTTACAAGTTATACAAAAATAAAAAAAAAATTTTAAGGAAAATAAAATATTATATTACTCATAACAAGTATAATTTTAAACAAAATTCTGTGTATGACTTAGTTGGTGCCAAGTTGCTGATCCAATAATTTACACTTGATGCCCGTTTAGTAACTGCTTGTTTAGGTCTTTGACCTACATCTTTAAGTGAGGTTTTATGCTTCTACCGTTGGCACGAACATTGTCTGTACGGTTTTCATATTTTTTATGATCGCTACTACCTTTTATTGCAGTCAATTTTGACGATTTCCTGAGACTGCTTATTTTATCAAGACCAAAATAAAAGGATGAATTAAAATGTAAATTTTATATTTTATAATAACCTTTGCCGACTCTTTCCAAAGCTGGGGTATACTCAGAGTATAGCAGAGTTAAACACAAGACTTAAAAACTTTGTTTAGTTATTTTTTAAATATATATATTAAGTCAAAGATTGTAGATATTCAGCTGTAATAATAGCCTTTTCTTTTGTAAGCATATCACAAAAGAACAACTGCTTATTTTGAAAATAACATATGAAACAACAACACTGCTGGCTTATTTAGTCCAACCTCTTTGAAATCGCTTAACTAATACGCAGTTCTAATCACATGGTTGCCAACACTAAAAGTTTGTCTATTTTGAACGGTTTTTGGTAGTACATACCAAATTTCCAATTAACTATCAACAAATGATTTCGTTAATTATTCATATTTCGTGCCGTCATTGTTCGTAACAAATACTTTACTTTTTCTATTTATTATTTTACTGTTAGAAGGCACGAGAAATGATATTTTATTCAGAGTCATGTAAAAAAAAATATTCTTATCAAGAATTGCAAAGAATTACGAGGGCGGTTTGATAAGTCAGTGACTTTTTGAATAAAACAAATTTTTTTCGGCAAATAAACATTTTATTTTTCTACGTGATCACCTGTTAGCTCGATACATTTAGTTCAGCGTTTTTCTAATTTTCTTATTCCCTCCAAATAATCGACTTAAATATCTTACCGTCCACCCATTTCTTTAGGGTTGGAAACAGCAAATAGTCGCAGAGGGCTATATTTGGAGAATATGACCAAATATATATATTTATATAGCCGTAATTTTTTCTTTCAGAGCTGTGATATAACCATATTTAGTCTGGTTAAAACAAATTGGCATCACTTTTAGAATTGTCAAATGTTTTTTGTTGTGTTGTGTACAATATGATATATTAAAATTGTACACTAGAAATTAATTAATTTAAAAGAAAAAAATGAATATTAGAAGGGCAATGATAAGCATTTTTGTATTGTATATTTTAATTACTTTATTAATTTATGTATTTGAATTAATTAGTAAATGAAATGCTCATATTATTTAAATGGATGACTGGAATTTTGCAACATATATCCAGTGAACATTCACAATAGACTGATTTAACCGCACTAAGCCTTAAGACATACAATTTTTTGCGAGTTAAATCTAACTCTGAAGATTCTTCGAGCATTGTTGTTGCTTAACATGTTTTCTTTCGTAAGTTCCATTTATTTTTTCACTACTCTGAAAGAAAAAATTACTGAAAAAATTAAGAAAAAAACAAAAAAAACTCAACTAAGTGATTGGCGTGCATTTTGGTATAATTTACCAGAGTTCATATTTGCATACCCATGAGCATCTCTTTTCGGCTCATTCTACTCACAACTCATGAGGCGGCAAGAAGCTCACGATCGAAGATTTGTACGAAAGTGTAACATTTTTAAAAAATTTAGGTAATCCTAATAGTGAAATAGATTTATGTTGCTGTAATAAATATTTTATTTTGCTTTTTATATTTAATATTATGCAAGTACTTTTAATTATGAAACAGGCAATTAGATAACAATTCTCAATTAGCCTTACTACAGAATCTTATTTCCTTATGTATAACTTACTATTAAATAAAATTTTATAAAGTAGTCAGCCACACACAGAAGTACAAAATCAAACTCAGGAACCACCAAAACCCACTTGCAAGCAATCTTACTCAAAGCACTGGAACCCAGCGACTCAAAAGGAACTATATAAACCCGACTATTAAAGAATAATGTCCGACATGGAAACGAAATTGGACGAAGCTTTGGATAAGGACAATTAATTATCTATTTTCTCTTCTTATACAGTAATTAGCAGCGATAATTTATTGTTAGTTCTAAGTTGATTTTTAGAAGATTCAATAAAATTGATGTTTTTAATTTTTTCAAAGTAAGATTCGTAGAACTGATCCTCTTCACTTATATCATTTCGAAACAAATACCCTTTCTCTATCTGCCCTTTTTCATTTCGTTGTTGTTGTAACCAATCCATTTTCACAGCCGACCAGGCACAGTTCACTCTTTCAAACAAGTTCAGGTCGCTTCTCTATCACAAATTTTAACTGTGAAGAGTTAGGACAGTTTCACTTCACTGACAATGTGATTAAGATTTCAATTATAATAAGTATTTAAGTTTCAACTTGGACCATGTCGATCATCATTACCATACTTTTCCATATGTAAAACCAGGACAGGGCGCTGGTTTATGGGCGCGCTTTATGCCTGTTGTAACATTGAATGAACGACAAATGAATTTCTTATAAAAGTATTTGTTGTATAAAATAAAAATTAACGTAAATTTTATTAATATTAAAATTAATGTATAATTAAATATAATATGTTATTTAGTTTACAAAATATTAATCTCAGTTTGTTTAAATAGCATTTTATGCTTCGCCAAAGATTCTAGGTGGTCTTAAATCATAAGTGGATCCACTAGGGATCGCCAGTATAACCTAACCTTGCATAGGTTTATCTGACTGGTTAGAAACTTCATATATGGTAGACCTAAAGGTTCCGGACAAAAATGTCTACTTCAAATCTTTACTATATGCAGATTTGTAGTAGACATTTTCACGAATCTAAGGAATTTATAAAGCTTTATTGCCGATCCTCTTTACCCTTGAACCCGTAACTCTTTGCCGTGCATTTTTAGGAGTATTTGTAGACGAGAGTGTTTGTAGATAGATTTAAAAACATACCCAATGCGCTGAAGTTTCCAGCACACAAGCATCGTGCTATCAGAGGGAAAATTATAAATTAAAAACTAAAGTTTGTATTAATGAATAATTAGTTCTTCAATATTTACCATAGTTTATATTAAATGATGATACCAGAAAGGATTCTAAGAGATCAAAAAAAAAAACTCTAGATTATATGTTCGTTAATAGTTTATTCAAAAAATTTATAAAATGTAACGAGATTAAAAAAGTGTATGAGTTTTCAAAAGGAAATCAATTCGCAAAAACAAACTTAATGGATACGATAATATTATTATAATATTCTTATTCTATAAAATATTCAAACAAAAACAGATTCATATTTTGGTAAATTATTTCAGGAACATTTGGAATGTCCTCATAGGAAAAATATCCACAACATTCGAGTTGTGAGGTAAAGTACACCAAACAAAAATGGAATCTAAATGTTTTTGTTTGAATTAAATTCAAATTTTTTAAATTTCATTTGTTTTTTATATAAAAATATTCAAATTAAAGCAAATAGTTACTAAAAGTTTGTTCTTTAAACTCAAGTATGAGGTATTGTTTTAGCACTTATGTTACCTCAGTGTGCAACAAATTAAATAAAAAGTGAATTTGTAGCGTCTCCACCGCCGTCAATATAAAAAAAAAATTAAATATAATTATAAGGAAAAAATATTTCTTACAACAAATATAAATTCTTTTCGAGTGCAGTAGATGGAGCACGGTTGATGTTCTCACCTACCAAGAATGCCAATTTATGAGCATACTGACACACTGCTGGTACGCGGCAGGTACCAGCCCAATTATAATACCATATATGTGCGTCATTTTATAAGTTAGCATTTGAATATGTTCTGGCTTAAATCCAGTTGTATCGTGTATAACGTTGTAGTTGGTAGGTGAAACCGTACCTTGGAATATAGACTGCGACACTAAATAAAAGTCAACGCTCTGGTAAAGTAATAATATCGTCCACAACGGTACCAGGTGGAGGATTGCGACCTTTGAGAAAGTATCGCGTGTTGATTCTTTTAGATGCAACTATAAATGCGAAGCGTGGACGTGCACTTCCAACGCTACTATATATTTCGTCTAATCTATTGACTAGAGCTTTAACTTCATGGTTTACAACTTGGTGCAGCTGACCATCACCAACTCCGTCACGATAAAATACTATACGTTCAGGCAAGCATTGATGCTCCTCTTTAAATGCCCGTAAAGCGTTCGCTACACTTAGCGTTAAATAATTTGATAATTCTTGGCCTTCTACATATTCTTGGACTAATGAATAATATCTTGATAACTTCTTTATGTCCATTGTTGAAACAAATGCGCCATATGAATTATGTTTATTTTTAGTTGAATGATATACATCAAAACCGCATGTCATAATACCAAGATTAGGCATATCAATCATCCATGGAGTTCCACGCAATTTAGCGTTCATTT
Source organism: Teleopsis dalmanni (assembly GCF_002237135.1). NCBI lineage: Eukaryota > Metazoa > Arthropoda > Insecta > Diptera > Diopsidae > Teleopsis > Teleopsis dalmanni. The sequence continues at coordinate 101,304,098 of NC_051848.1, forward strand.
GTATGACAACCTTCGTTGCTATTGACATTAGACCAGCCGATTTTTCTGGACGAGGTGCAATAACCTTCATAGTCACAACTTGTGAAGCAACTATTCTATCAACGCAACATTTTTTCTTAATTACAGCATATCTGCAAATCAATAAATAATATCAAAAATGTCGTGATTATTTAGAAATATTTAATATTTACTTTTCTTCGTTGGGACTGAAAAGAACCGCCATAACGATCTGCGGATCTTGAGATGCAGCAGCATATATAGCTGAAGCATAAGAATTATTTCTGTCATCCTGCATTTCGATACTTTAAAATAAAATACAAAAGAACATTAAAAAAAACATCAAAATAGCTGAATATGTAAATACTATATATATTGTAATTGCGATATAATTATGGTGGATAGGTGACTTTAAATGTCATCATACGAGTTAGAATTGAAAAAGATCTACGTCCCAGATTTTTGTGAGTTGGGCACAAAAACATATCGTTCAAATATATCTAAAGGTCTGTTTAAGCAAAAGATTTTGGAATTACTTATCGTGGAACTGTACTATTTGCAATCAAAACACGTTACGAGCATGGCAAGCTTAACCAAAATATATCCCCAATCCCTATAATCTTCCCCACCTTGACTCATCAATCACCCACCCACATCCTAAAAAACATGTATTGTCGTGTAATTTCTTCTTCTTTACAAATACGCACTGGTTAATATGACATCAACATGATAACATGGTCACAAACGCTTGGTCGTCGGGATAGACAAATGGCTCCAGGACATACATTCCCGAAACTAAGTTCCTCTAACGCGGCCCACACTAAAATTCAGTCCTTTTCATACAGTTTAAAGACAAGTATCTTTATTCTGTCTTTTATTCTGCTGACTTTTGCAATAAAGATGCCTAAAGATGAAGATGATGGCAAACCAAATCCCAAGCGTATTATTAGGATTGCCAGTATAAACTTACCTAAAATATGTTGAACGAACTAAATATATGTTGAACGAAAAAAATGATGAACCAAAAAAAATTATGAACCAAAAAAGTGGCTGACCAAAAATATGTTTGACTAAAAAAATGATTGACCAAAAAGTGACTGATGAAAAATATGTGTGACCAAAAAAAAATATATTGAAACGACCACATCGCTTAGTGTTTTAAAATATATTTAAATAACTGAACTAGTTATTCAGATATACACATTCAGTTAATTACTTACTACTTTGGTTCATCAATTTGCATCGTCACGCCGCTAGCTACACGTTGACATGTTTTAACGAAGTTCTGAGCTTCACGTACATTCCGTCCAGAAATATTGACCTCATGGTAAAATACTTCCAGAAATGGAAGATTAAAATTAACAATAACAAAACCAAGGCTATATTCATAATACGAAAGAGAAGGCAGCATCCTCCAAGAGTGAGCGTCGGTTACACGGATTTATTGTGGGAGGTAAGCATAAAATATCTGGGGTCACATTTGACAAACGGCTCAATTGGTATAAACAAATGAAATGCGAACGGAATAGCTGCTCAAAAAATCCTACATTTTCTAAAGCCGCTGTTCAATAATAATCACTTCAACCTCAAAAGTAGAAAGTTACTACATACTCAAATAATTAGGCCACCACTACTGTACGGATGTGTTACATACAGCAAAGCCTCAGATACTGCCATGATTCCATGGTATATTAGAACAACAGACACAGTTACTACATACTCAAATAATTAGGCCACCACTACTGTACGGATGTGTTACATACAGCAAAGCCTCAGATACTGCCATGATTCCATGGTATATTAGAACAACAGACATGCAGAGAGATGTAAGGATCGACTCAGTGAAAAAATATATCAGGGACAGAGCCCTAAAATTATTCACAAAAGTTGATACGCTGCCCCACCACGCTCTAACAAACCTCAAGTCCACCTCAGAACCCACAGGAAGATATGCTGACCTACGGTCCGTCATCAGTTATACAATAAATAAACGATATGAATTCCAGTATAGTTAAAGCTTAGAGAGGGACAGAGATAAGCGCCCTAGCCACAAAACAGTCTCAAAAAAGCAAAAGTGCGTAATAGCTTTAACTGAAGAAACCACAACAACAACAATAACATATATTGTAAGAGTCACTGGATTTGTTAGACATGCCACCACCACACATTCTATGACTGTAAGTTGGATCGCCGGTTATTTTACTTCTATTTTACCATCAATAAGTCGGAAGGCCAAACGATGTCTGCTTACGGCTTAGGTTTGGACACGTGGCATGTTCTCGCGTGGGCAAACTATCAAGCCTATGTGTGTTGGCTAAAGACGAATAAACATATTACTTCTTGAATCTAAATTTAACTTTTAAGAGATCAAACAAGGAATATGTCCGTTATTTTAATGAAATATATTGAATCAAGAAAACGAATGGTTGGTGTTTTTTCCTTTTGATCGGCGATCATCGTCTACAGCGCTCAATTCCTCTTTTTATCTTACAGCACATTGTCACACAATTACAATACATTCATTATCATTCATTTAAAAAAAAATAATAATCACTTGAACTAATTTATATGGCAAAACAACGCTTGCCGGGATATCTAGTATTTCATAAATTTTTTTTTAAACAAAAATTTAAAAATGAATAAATAAAGTTGCTATTGAGACTATATATTTGTTATTTGTTATAAGAGAATTTCTCCTTACTTGTTTGTAGTAATCTACGAATGTGACATCTTTTTCCTTTCGTTTGAAAGTGGATTTGGGCGACATACCGAAATCTACATCACCCTCATAGAGTAGAGGCTGAAATCGAGGGTTGATTTCATGTTCAATGTTAATGGTTGAGTAACTTGTCTCTGCAAACTCCTTCGGAAGTTTTCTATTTGCTTCAACTGGTTTGGAACTGTTTTTGTTTTTATTAACATCTTTTCCTGCTGAGGCATTCCCATCGTTTGTACTATTTGCATTTTCAAGAAGAACAAATTTCTGTCTTGCTCTTAAGAATTGTTCACTTGTTAAGGGGCAACCATTATTTTGAAATATTGTATCTCCTCCATATTGTCTATCCTTAGGTGACACAGACGTTCCATCACCTTTATATTTTAATGTTATACCAAAGAATCTATAGTACAAAGAAGTGCCACGCTCATACAAACGAAATACCCACTTTATTTTGCTGGTGGATTTATAATAAATCCACCCAACCTCATGCAACAATGTTCGATCGAGTCACAACTGGTATGATGTTCAGTTCAAACTCATTGCAACCCACAATTGTTTTTATATGCCTGTTTCTTTTGCCTTTCTTGTTTTTATTTGTCTATTTAATTCATATACATGGATTGGTAACGAAGTGAATAGTAAAGAAATCCCTCAAATAATTTTTCGATATACTTTGTTGCTTTATTTTCTTGTACTGAAAAGGCTCATATCATAGGAGTAAAGAATAATAGAATATATTTTTTTTTTATTGCAAAAAATGATGCACTACAAAATCTATTATGTATGTACAAATGTGATATTGGAGACATTAAGTCTGCAGTACATAAATAGGTATGTTTTTATTGCACATTTGTGCATATATTTTACCTCAAAAGGAACTACTTCTTAATAGTTTGAATTTTTGGTGACTTTTTGTAATTATTTTAAAAAATATTTGCAAGATTCATATAAAAGTTTTTGAAAAGTATTTTAAAAAAAATAAAAATATTAGAAATGTAAGAAAAATTTTAATGCAAAAATGTGTAGAAGTCACTAAAACCACTATTAATGCCTCCTGGTTTAAGGAAACGCATGAATGCTATTTACACCGGATTGAAATGTTAAAATTGGTGATTACGATATTGCTTCGGAAATATTGCGCATGAACAATATTTAAGAATAAAGCTTCATAGAATTGAAGAAATCAGATGTGAGACATAAATAAATTTGTAATGTATTTTAACACTACATTCATACCAATAGCAAACAGGGAATTTTGTTTTTGTTTTATACTATTAAATTCAAAAACTTATCAAATGTATACAATTTTGACTTCGTCACTGAAATGCTGTTTGATCGCTTGAACATTTTACAGCGAACAAACATACAAACATGCATATAATGTAATACAGAGGGTTGCATGTATGATTGAATACGTATGCAGTCAGGTTTTTGTCAGCCTTACTCGACTCACATATAGGTTTGAACTGAACATCATACCAGTGGTGACTCGATCGAACATTGTCGCATGAGGTTGGGTGGATTTATTATAAATCCACCAGCAAAATAAAGTGGGTATTTCGTTTGTATGAGCGTGGCACTTCTTTGTACTATAGATACTTTGGTTATACTTTCAGGTTTAGTGGCATTGCCAGATATCGAACTTTTAATCATTTTCACTTGTTTATTAAATGATTATGTATTAAATATCTAGTATACGTCAGGCCAACAATTCTTGTTACAAAACTCGTGTTCTAAAGCAAAATTTATTACGGAGAAAAAAATTTTTAGCATATTACTAGACAAACTCAATTTTTAGAATTGTTTCATTGATTTCACATATTCCATATTATTATGTTATTTGTTTATTGAACGTTTTCTCGAAAGACGTTATCTCAAGACTCTCTAAAATAAGTTTATTAGCATTTACAGTCATTAACTGAGTATTTGTAATTTATACAAAACTGTCAGTATCTGTCATGCAGTTTTACTACATGTTTGATATCTGATCTACAAGAACGATGTCATAAAAAATTATTAAAACTTACACTCAACAAAACTTCCTGCGGGAATAAAAGTCACATTTCGAAATAGACATATTTTATATTAATTCTGTTGAAGTGTATATAAAGTCACCAGAATTCGCGTATTCAAATGGCGGATCCGTGCACGTTTCTCAAAAATGGGTGGTAGAGGGAAAATTAAATTCTTTACGAATGAATTTTTTTCTTCACATAGGCCGAAACAACCTCTCGACATTGGCTGAGGCCGCCTAAACCTGGTGCTCTATATGCTTTCAAAGGAAAGCCTGTCGGCGGAAAAATAGAAAAAAAGAAAAAACAAAGCCAGTGACCGCGAAGGTCAGCTCCAATCTCGCAGACAGACTACTGTGACAATAATCAACCATTGTTATTTTATATACATATGTAGTAGTCTGCAGAATACTTTTTTTACAACCTAGTATGAATACTATAGGTATAATAAATTTTTATACACTAAGAGCTTGAGTCAACGTTTAGGTTATGAAATCTCAAAGTGAACTTTACGACTTTCGTTCTTTGACTTTAGCACATTGATTAATGGAGTCTTAAAACAACCGATAAACTTACTTTGGATCCCAATTAGAAGTTTATGTCCCAACGAGAAATTGTTGTTAAGCGTGAATTACGATTTATTATATATAGGAAAACGTGATGGTTGCATTCCGAATGTTATCTTCGGGCTCTATATTCTTGTACACCTTGTCAATGGCACGTTAGCAAATATCTTATTTCCTTATATACTTCTTTATACCCTAAATATTAAAAAATTTTGTTGAAGAAAGTTCGAAACATGTTTTGAAGTGACCGGAAATTTTGAATAGATAAACACAAAATTGTTTCTGAAAAATTATGAAGAAAATGTTGTCAAATATGCTAAGTCAAAACTTTTTAAATCTCAAGGAAAACCTGATTTAATTTGTTTTTCAGATTTAAAATTCAAAGGAAGTGTAATTTCGTTTCCAGTAGGTTGAATCCATGTTGCTGAAGAAAGTTCTATTGGATATGTCTTTATAAACTGTGTAACGTAGCAAAAAAATCATTACGTATCTATCAATAATAAAAATAAATATGGTAGCCTTAATACAATATAATTTTATAACGTGGATATGGCAATTCTTGTCCATAACTTATTGAAAAAATTCTGTTAATCACAGAATACAATTGTATTCTGAAATTGTTTTGAGCCGTCGATTCATTTGTAGAACGACATAAAACTAATGTGGCTTCATTATATAAAACCTCTATACGACACTTAATTATAATAGACTTTTATATATTTATGTTACTTTGGATACGTATCTAACTTATGAGTTTTTTTTATATTATTTTATTTTGAAAAAATAAAAAACCTTTTTTTAATTTTTACATCAGCAGAAGCCGAATTTATTGTTGTAAATGGGTAGAAAGTTAATTTCAGACCCTGCATTGGATTGAAAATTTGTGGTATTATATAACATATACTATTAAAATACTATTTTGCTATTTTGTATGCAAATATGTTTAGTTGTACCTCTTATATGTAAGTATGTTAAGTTATACCTATATCTGCTCGTTGTATAACCTTTCTACATCTAATAATAGCATTTGCTAATTATATGGATTTTGTATTTAAAAGTTGCTGTCTTCTGTTCTGGAATGTTCATAAATCAAATGATTAAAATGTGTGTATTATAGTTTATTTTATTCAGAACTAAAATATGGAATTGAGTGTAGGGTGGGGTGTAGGGACATATATTTATAATACTAACGATTCAAAATATGTCACTCGACTTATAAACAATAAAATGCGGCTTCGGCATAATGTCTTAATTCTTAACATAATGTCTTAACATAATTTTTGGGAATTTGAAAATGTTGCCATTAAAATATTTTTTTATTATTGTAGATTACTAAATTCATCCACTTATTCACTTACAATAATAATTATAAGGTTAGTTATCATTTTAGTAAGGTCTTCTTACAGAATACAAACGCATTTTTTGTTTTCAATTTGAATAAAACTCAAATGTATAAATGAAATCATAAAACTAAGCACATTAATTATAAAACTTTATTAAAAAACAATTCTTACAAGTTATACAAGAAAATTGAAATCTATAATTTTTCTATAATATAAAAAATAAAAAAAAAATTTTAAGGAAAATAAAATATTATATTACTCATAACAAGTATAAATTTAAACAAAATTCTGTGTATGACTTAGTTGGTGCCAAGTTCCTGATCCAATGATTTACACTTGATGCCCGTTTAGTAACTGCATGTTTAGGTCTTTGACCTATAACTGTAAGTGAGTTGGTGCGAACATTGTCTGTACGGTTTTCATATTTTTTGTGATCGCTACTACCTTTTATTGCAGTCAATTTTGATTATTTCCTGAGACTGCTTATTTTATCAAGACCAAAATAAAAGGATGAATTAAAATGTAATTTTATATTTTGTAATAACCTTTGCCGGCCCTTTCCAAAGCTGGGGTATACTCAGAGTATAGCAGAGTTAAACACAAGACTTAAAAAATTTGTTTAGTTGTTTTTTAAATATAGATATTAAGTCAAAGATCTCTTTTCGGCTCATTCTGCTCACAACTCATGAGGCGGCAAGAAGCTCTTCTCATACGATGGCTCACGATCGAAGATTTGTACGAAGGTGTGACATTTTTAAAAAATTGAGTTAAACCTAATAGTGAAATAGATTTATGTTTTATTATATATTATGCCAGTACTTTTAAATATGAAACAAACAACTAGATAAAAATTCTCAGTTAGCCTAACCACAGAATCTTATTTCCTTATGTATAACTTACTATTAAATAAAATTTTATGAAGTAGTCAGCCACACACAGAAGTACAAAATCAAACTCAGGAACCACCAAAACCCACCTGCAAGCAATCTTACTCAAAGAACTGGAACCCAGCGACTCAAACAGAACTACATAAACCCGGCTATTAAAGAATAATGTCCGACATGGAAACGAAATTGGACGAAGCTTTGGATAAGGACAATTAATTATCTATTTTCTCTTCTTATACAGTAATTAGCAGCGATAATTTATTGTTAGTTCTAAGTTGATTTTTAGAAGATTCAATAAAATTGATATTTTTAATTTTTTCAAAGTAAAATTCGTAGAACTGACCCCCTTCACTTACATCATTTCGAAACAAATACCCTTTCTCTATCTACCCTTTTTCATTTCGTTGTTGCTGTAGCCAATCCATTTTCACAGCCGACCAGGTACAGTTCACTCTTTCAAACAAGTTCAGGTCGCTTCTCTATCACAAATTTTAACTGGAAAGAGTTAGGACAGTTTCACTTCACTGACAATGTGATTAAGATTTCAATTATAATAAGTATTTAAGTTTCAACTTGAACCACGTCGATCATCACTACTTTTCCATATGTAAAACCAGGACAGGACGCTGGTTTATGGGCGCGCTTTACACCTGTTGTAACATTGAATGAACGACAAATGAGTTTCTTATAAAAGTATTTGTTGTATAAAATAAAAATTAACGTAAATTTTATTAATATTAAAATTAATGTATAATTAAATATAATATGTTACTTAGTTTACAAAATATTAATCTCAGTTTGGTTAAATAGCATTTTATGCTTCGCCAAAGATTCTAGGTGGTCTTAAGTCATGAGTTTTTCTTATATATACGGTAATACAATCGGCCTATAGGCCTAAGTGGATCCACTAGGGATCGCCAGTATAACCTAACCTTGCATAGGTTTATCTGACTGGTTAGAAACTTCATATATGGTAGACCTAAAGGTTCCGGACAAAAATGTCTACTTCAAATCTTTACTATATGCAGATTTGTAGTAGACATTTTCACGAATCTAAGGAATTTATAAAGCTTTATTGCCGATCCTCTTTACCCTTGAACCCGTAACTCTTTGCCGTGCATTTTTAGGAGTATTTGTAGACGAGAGTGTTTGTAGATAGATTTAAAAACATACCCAATGCGCTGTAGTTTCCAGCACACAAGCATCGTGCTATCAGAGGGAAAATTATAAATTAAAATACTAAAGTTTGTATTAATGAATAATTAGTTCTTCAATATTTAGTTTATATTAAATGATGATACCAGAAAGGATTCTAAAAGATCAAAAAAAAAACTCTAGATTATATGTTCGTTAATAGTTTATTAAAAAAATTTATAAAATGTAACGAGATTGAAAAAGTGTGTGAGTTTACAAAAGGAAATCAATTCG
>NC_051848.1:101313149-101316120 GCF_002237135.1 Teleopsis dalmanni
CGATATGAGAAATCTTGAATTAAGTTGTAACATCTTCGCAATTGTTTTGTGAGAAATTAAAATTTGTAGAAGCAAGTGACCTCAACCAGCTAGCTCCTCTACTCTTACGTTGTCCAACTATTTAATATCTCCTTACATACTCAGAGTCCAATAAATCTGTTGATCTCTGCTTGCGGGAGGTAACACGGTTCTTAATCTAAACTGGTTTCAATCTTGCAATCTTTTCGTTTCTTTTCTCGCTCTCTTTATCATTGTATTATTTGGTCCCTTTAATTATCAAAAAAGAAAGCAGTACTTTTAAAAAAACTATATTAAAATTATAATATACAAAAAATAATAATTTTTAATGATGTGCGTCTTCATTAAAGTTAAGAGTAAACTGCTCTATTATAAACAATTTATTCGCTTTCTATTCGTTTACGGGTTATCAATATGGGCTCGTGTAAAATCGATCGAAATGAAATATAGATTTGATAACAGCTGTGATTAATTTTATTCTATCGCTGTGATAAATATTCTTTATATATAACACGTAAATATTCGCTGCCTTAATCCTCTCCAGATATTTCACATGCTGAACATTTATCTAAAGAGCTTCTTTAAAATTTTTTGAAGGATTTTCTTAATTCTCCATTTTGCTAAATTAGATACAGCACATTGCTATTTAAATAGTGTATGTATAAACGAATTTTTAACGTAAGTCACGACTTCATTCCTTAATTTTCATCCTATGATTGTAGGATGTGTTTTCACATCCTATGATGTTTTCAGTCATTGACTTTTTAAAGACAAGTATGGGAATGGTTTTCAAATTTTCACAAGAAGATTTTAGTAATATCATACTGGAACTTCACATATCTTCCACCTACCGCTAAACAAAAATGAATAGTTTTGTTGTCTTGACACCAATCAGGGTTCTTGACTATTCAGCGCACCTAAAACGAATTGTCAACTTGAAGTACAGATATTCTAATAGTATAAATACCAGCATTATTGAACATGTATGCAATATAGTATACAATATTTTGTTTAATTTTTTCAATTATTTTTTTATTTGCTTGCTTTTCATATTGTATCTGTTGAATATCTGTTGATTTTCATTTTTAATCAAAGCTGCTTTGCCGGTTGAATGCGCGCAGCTTTGGGATTTGCTAGAATCGTTAAAATGAAAATTAAAATTGCAAAACTGAAAATGAAAAAAATCAAATTACAAAATTTTCTTATGAAAAAAAAAAATAAATAATTAGTTTCAGTGGGAACAACTGTTGCACATAGTAAATCAATGTTCGAGTATCTGGAAAGCAATTTTAATTGCCCATCGGTTTCAATTTAAACACATTTCACGCTAGATACAGATACAGATACAAAATTGAAAACTAAGCAGAAGTAAATGAATCTGTGCCACTTTGTTATAATTTTAAATGTTTTAGTAATAATAGTTTTAATTTATTTAAATTATATTTATTTTTAATTATTTTTTCTTTTCCAACTTCCAGCTCTAATATTTTAAACAAAAATGTAAACCAAACAGAAAGCGACCGGCCACCAACTCGAAAACTCGCATTTACAAAATTTCAGAATTTACTGGAAATATTTCGACCGCATGCGAATCTAATTGCACCAAATTAAGGTAAGTCTTATTTATTTAGATTTATATATATATATTTTTTTTCATTTTGAAAATATACAATTAAGTAACACAAAATAATTTTATTTACAAACAAAACCAAAATTAAAATTGTATGAGGAAATGATTTTAATTAGCAAATTTTTGTGAAACGTTTGGAGTTTTTAGTTTTTTGGGTTAATTACATTAAAAAATGGTTTCCACATTAAAATTATATTGTTGGAATTTTATTTAGACATAAACATAAAATATAAAACAAAAATCAAAAAATTTTAATTGATCAAATTATGAAATATAAAATATTAAAATAAAAAAAATTAAGAAATCATCATTATCATTTATTAATTATAATATGTGTAAATACAGTCAGCGACAAAACTCTACATACACCCCCCATTTTTGCTAGCTCGTAAATCCAAGGACATAGTAGAAAAAAGTAATGATACAGTTTTGTTTAGAACTGTTTTTTAATAATAATAAACAAAAGAAAATCCATTCATCAATATAAATTAACAAAGTTATTCGAAAAAAACCTAAAAAAATCATTGACAAAAGTCTACATACACTTCATTGGTTGTTAGATATAGTCGACAGTAATTTAAATGTTAAACGGGAAAGTACCGTTTTTCATATTTCATGCTTGTGGCATGAGTCATACATTTATATAATGCACTTAGTTGTGCTTTGAGAGTGGTATTTAATTGACACGAGGGGTCCACGAAAAGAATTTCAAGTGATATGCGAAATCTGGTTATTAAGCATAGAAATTAAAAAAAAACCTTATGGTAAAAGTATCAAAATTAGTAAATTTAACTCGATCAACAGTTCAGACGATAATAAAAAATTATAAAAATAGTGGTTCTATTGAAAATAAGCCTCGCAGTGGCCGCCCAAGGATACTCATACGTAGGGATGTCAGCTTGGTTTTAAAAGAAGTTAACAAAAATCCGAAAGTAAGTGCCTTAAAATTAGTCGAACACATTGCTAATGCAACTGGAAAGCATGTCAATCCACGTCAAAGCTATTTTTCCTACTTCAGTTGCAGCTACGGCTCCCCAAACCATAGCACTGCCACCACCATGCTTTACAGTTGGCATTATATGTTTCGGGTTCAGTGCTGTTTTCGCTTTCCTCCAAACTTTAGCTTTCCCATCGCTTTCAAATATATTGAATTTGGATTCATCTGTAAATAAAACTTGCTTCCCGAAATCAAAATCCTTTTCTTTATATTGTTTGGCAAACTCCAAGCGCAGCTTTCGGTTTTTTTCAGAAATTAAAGGTTCTATGGTTTGGCAGTGCTATGGTTTGGGGAGCCGTAGCTGCAATTGAAGTAGGAAAAATAGC
>NC_051848.1:101316220-101322557 GCF_002237135.1 Teleopsis dalmanni
AGAAGATTTAGTGTTTCCAGCAGAGATCGTAGGCAAACGTATTTGTGCCAAATTGGATGGCACCCAAATTATAAAGGTGCATTTGGATAAGAATCTACAAACGACCATTGAGCACAAAGTAAGTGTTAAATAACACTTATTTCATTAAATCTTTTTTGCACTTGTGTTTTTTGCTGTTTAAAATTAGTGGTCCAATGTTTCGTTTACGCTTCATTGCTCAAACTGAATTGTAGCTCAATTCATAATATTGGTAACATTCATCATTAATGAGTGTAGCAATTAAGCTTGCAGCAATTAATTCAATATGTCTAAATAAAATATTCTTAAAACAGAAATAATATTAACCAATTTTGCATGAATTGCAATAAGGAATTATTTGAAAATAATTTCTGTTTTACTAATACGAGAACGAGTACGCGTAATTACCGTACATTGTCTATAAAGTTTTGTTGTAACATTGAAAAAATATTGTAAATTTTTTGCATTGCTATTTACTATTATTCACTATTTAAAAAATTTTTGTTGCATTTACCATATTGAGTGGTGCTCGTGTCGGTTATCTTCATTTCTTGAACTTCGAATTTATTACTACATTTTTGGTTTATCATAATCAAAAGTAACTATAAAATAAGAAATTTAACATGAAAATCGGACTAGATAGAAAATTGGACGCCAAAGAATCCATACTCAACCGCTAATATATTTTTAGAGATGGAGTTCTGGTGGATGAGAAAAATATTTCATAAGGGTTTGCGAGGACCACTTGAAGAGGAAGACTTATATCAGCACCGTAAAGACTTAGATAGTGAACGAGTAACTACAAAGTTTTCGTAAAAACAAGACGGCGCAATAATCCGTTCGCGTAGTTTTAAACTGCTGTGTATTTTATTTTAGAAAGATTTAGTGTTTCAGCAGAGATCGGTAGGCAAACGTATTCGTGCCAAAATTGGGGATGGCACCATTATAAAAGGTGGCATTTGGATAAGAAATCTACAAACGACCATTTATCACAAAGTAAGTGTTAAATAACACTTATTTCATTAAATCTTTTTTTGCACTTGTGTTTTTTGCTGTTTAAAATTAGTGGTCCAATGTTTCGTTTACGCTTCATTGCTCAAAATGAATTGTAGCTCATTCATATATTGGTAACATTTCATCAAATTTAATGAGTGTAGCAATAACTTGCAGCAAATTAATTCAATATGTCCTAAATAAATAATAATTCATTAAACAGAATAATATAACATTTGCCATGATTTGCAATAAAGGAATTATTTGAAAAAATAATTTCTGTTGTACGAATACGAGAACGAGTACGCATAATTACCGTACATTGTCTATAAAGTTTTGTTGTAACATTGAAAAAATATTGTAAATTTTTTGCATTGCTATTTACTGTTATTCACGATTTAAAAATTTTTGTTGCATTTACCATATTGAGTGGTGCTCGTGTCGGTTATCTTCATTTCTTGAACTTCGAATTTATTACTACATTTTTGGTTTATCATAATCAAACGTAACTGTAAATAAAGAAATTTAACATCAATCGGACTAGAAGAAAAATTGAACGCCCAAAGAATCCCTACTCAACCGCTAATATATTTTCGAGATGGAGTTTCTGGTGGATGAGAAAAATATTTCATAAGGGTTTGCAAGGACCACTTGAAGAGGAAGAGTTATATCAGCACCGTAAAGACTTAGATAGTGAACGAGTAACTACAAAGTTTTCGTAAAAACAAGACGGTGCAATAATCCGTTCGCGTAGTTTAACTGCTGTGTATTTTATTTTAGAAGATTTAGTGTTTCCAGCAGAGATCGTAGGCAAACGTATTCGTGCCAAATTGGATGGCACCCAAAATATAAAGGTGCATTTGGATAAGAATCTACAAACGACCATTGAGCACAAAGTAAGTGTTAAATAACACTTATTTCATTAAATCTTTTTTTGCACTTGTGGTTTTTGCTGTTTAAAATTAGTGGTCCAATGTTTCGTTTACGCTTCATTGCTCAAACTGAATTGTAGCTCATTCATATATTGGTAACATTCATCAAATTTAATGAGTCTAGCAATTAACTTGCAGCAATTAATTCAATATATCTAAATAATAATAATTCATTAAACAGAATAATATAACAATTTTGCATGATTTGCATAAGGATAAGGAATTATTTGAAAATAATTTCTGTTGTACGAATACGAGAACGAGTAAGCGTAATTACCGTACATTGTCTATAAAGTTTTGTTTGTAAATTGAAAAAGTGTTGTAAAATTTTTTGCAATTGCTATATTTACTGTTATTCAACGATTTAAAAAATTTGTTGCAATTACCATATTGAGTGGTGCCGTGGCGGTTAATCTTCCAATTTCTTGAACTTCGAAATTTTATTAAACTAATTTTGGTTTATCATAAATCAAACGTAACTGTAAAATAAAGAAATTTAACTAAATCGGACTAGAAGAAAAATTGAAACGCGCAAAAGAACCCTATCCCGCTAATATATTTTCGAGATGGAGTTTCTGGTGGATGAAAAAAATATTTCATAAGGGTTTGCAAGGACCACTTGAAGAGGAAGACTTATATCAGCACCGTAAAGACTTAGATAGTGAACGAGTAACTACAAAGTTTTCGTAAAAACAAGACTGTGCAATAATCCGTTCGCGTAGTTTAACTGCTGTGTATTTTATTTTAGAAGATTTAGTGTTTCCAGCAGAGATCGTAGGCAAACGTATTCGTGCCAAATTGGATGGCACCCAAATTATATATAAAGGTGCATTTGGATAAGAATCTACAAACGACCATTGAGCACAAAGTAAGTGTTAAATAACACTTATTTCATTAAATCTTTTTTTGCGCTTGTGTTTTTTGCTGTTTAAAATTAGTGGTCCAATGTTTCGTTTACGCTTCATTGCTCAAACTGAATTGTAGCTTATTCATATATTGGTAACATTCATCAAATTTAATGAGTGTAGCAATTAACTTGCAGCAATTAATTCAATATGTCTTAATAATAATAATTCATTAAACAGAATAATATAACAATTTTGCATGATTTGCATAAGGATAAGGAATTATTTGAAAATAATTTCTGTTGTACGAATACGAGAACGAGTACGCATAATTACCGTACATTGTCTATAAAGTTTTGTTGTAACATTGAAAAAATATTGTAAATTTTTTGCATTGTTATTTACTGTTATTCACGATTTAAGAAATTTTTGTTGCATTTACCATATTTGAGTGGTGCTCGTGTCGGTTATCTTCATTTCTTGAACTTCGAATTTATTACTACATTTTTGGTTTATCATAATCAAACGTAACTGTAAATAAAGAAATTTAACATCAATCGGACTAGAAGAAAAATTGAACGCCCAAAGAATCCCTACTCAACCGCTAATATATTTTCGAGATGGAGTTTCTGGTGGATGAGAAATATATTTCATAAGGGTTTGCAAGGACCACTTGAAGAGGAAGAGTTATATCAGCACCGTAAAGACTTAGATAGTGAACGAGTAACTACAAAGTTTTCGTAAAAACAAGACGGTGCAATAATCCGTTCGCGTAGTTTAACTGCTGTGTATTTTATTTTAGAAGATTTAGTGTTTTCAGCAGAGATCGTAGGCAAACGTATTCGTGCCAAATTGGATGGCACCCAAATTATATATAAAGGTGCATTTGGATAAGGAATTACAAACGACCATTGAGCACAAGTAGTGTAAATAACATTATTTCATTAAATCTTTTTTTGCGCTTGTGTTTTTTGCTGTTTAAAATTAGTGGTCCAATGTTTCGTTTACGCTTCATTGCTCAAACTGAATTGTAGCTTATTCATATATTGGTAACATTCATCAAATTTAATGAGTGTAGCAATTAACTTGCAGCAATTAATTCAATATGTCTTAATAATAATAATTCATTAAACAGAATAATATAACAATTTTGCATGATTTGCATAAGGATAAGGAATTATTTGAAAATAATTTCTGTTGTACGAATACGAGAACGAGTACGCATAATTACCGTACATTGTCTATAAAGTTTTGTTGTAACATTGAAAAAATATTGTAAATTTTTTGCATTGCTATTTACTGTTATTCACGATTTAAAAAATTTTTGTTGCATTCACCATATTGAGTGGTGCTCGTGTCGGTTATCTTCATTTCTTGAACTTCGAATTTATTACTACATTTTTGGTTTATCATAACCAAACGTAACTGTAAATAAAGAAATTTAACATGAATCGGACTAGAAGAAAAATTGAACGCCCAAAGAATCCCTACTCAACCGGTAATATATTTTCGAGATGGAGTTTCTGGTGGATGAGAAAAATATTTCATAAGGGTTTGCAAGGACCACTTGAAGAGGAAGAGTTATATCAGCACCGTAAAGACTTAGATAGTGAACGAGTAACTACAAAGTTTTCGTAAAAACAAGACGGTGCAATAATCCGTTCGCGTAGTTTAACTGCTGTGTATTTTATTTTAGAAGATTTAGTGTTTCCAGCAGAGATCGTAGGCAAACGTATTCGTGCCAAATTTGATGGCACCCAAATTATAAAGGTGCATTTGGATAAGAATCTACAAACGACCATTGAGCACAAAGTAAGTGTTAAATAACACTTATTTCATTAAATCTTTTTTTGCACTTGTGTTTTTTGCTGTTTAAAATTAGTGGTCCAATGTTTCGTTTACGCTTCATTGCTCAAACTGAATTGTAGCTTATTCATATATTGGTAACATTCATCAAATTTAATGAGTGTAGCAATTAACTTGCAGCAATTAATTCAATATGTCTTAATAATAATAATTCATTAAACAGAATAATATAACAATTTTGCATGATTTGCATAAGGATAAGGAATTATTTGAAAATAATTTCTGTTGTACGAATACGAGAACGAGTACGCATAATACCGTACATGTCAATAAGTTTGTTGTAACATTGAAAAAATATTGTAAATTTTTTGCATTGCTATTTACTGTTATTCACGATTTAAAAAATTTTGGTTGCATTTACCATATTGAGTGGTGCTCGTGTCGGTTATCTTCATTTCTTGAACTTCGAATTTATTACTACATTTTTGGTTTATCATAATCAAACGTAACTGTAAATAAAGAAATTTAACATGAATCGGACTAGAAGAAAAATTGAACGCCCAAAGAATCCCTACTCAACCGCTAATATATTTTCGAGATGGAGTTTATCAAAATTTATCTTTCTTATATTCCAAATTTATATTTTTATGTATATTTGCTTATAATCTTCAAAAATTTATCACCTTTCTTTATACACAAGTAAACATATGTATGCTTATATACATATGTTCACATGTATGTATATATGTTTGTAAATAAAATCTTTGTTGCAAAGAGTTTTACATTTAATCATTGAGTATAAATATTATAGAGTAGCAATCTCGTACAAGCAAATTTTTGTATGAGGTTGCTGCTGCTGGCAACCTTTTTGCACTCAAAAAACACTCCATTCTCTTCATGTCTTGTTTTCTGAATTGCTTTGGAAATTAAAGTAAAGGGCAAAACGATTCTCTCAAATAACTCTTTTCGTCGTTTGTTATATTGATCAGTGCTTCTGCGAATTTATTAGGAAGGTATATTTAGGAAAAAAATATTACTCTAGTCTTTTTGTGTGCTTTCATATTGCATGTGCACTTTACTAGCATACATACAGTAACGAACAAAATTATTGGCACGTAAGCAAATTGAACTATTAAAAATCGCATTATTAACAGGATAAAAATAGTGCAAAAGTTCACTTTGCTTGCTGTGCCAATAATTTTGTTCATCACTGTATATGTTTACATATTTCTTTTCTATTTCTCAGCAAGTAGGTATGTTTGTATTAATTTTGCATCCAATATTAAGAAATTGTAAGCGTAAAAAGAAGATTGGTTTTTTTTGTTTCATATCAGAAACAATGCTACTATTATTTTTATTGTTTTGATTCTGATTTAAAACTGTTTTTAAAAATATGTATGTATATGTAAAGGCTTACTAATTGCTTCAGTATACACATATGTATGTATGTATATATTATGAGCTTCATGTGCTAATAAATAAATAAATAAATAAATAAAAAGAATAAATATAAAAATGTTTAACCAATTCTGATGGTGCAGTTACAACCTCATCTTCTTTCCGTATTTGGGACCAAAAATCTATTTCTCTACGTATATTATATATACGTATATATGTATATATATATATGGGAATGTAAGGAATATATGAGAATAAACCCAAAACTAATAAAATTCATTAAAAAAAACATGAGTAGCCTTTATTTCATATGGCTACTCATATGAAATAAAGCATATGAACATA
>NC_051848.1:101322657-101335562 GCF_002237135.1 Teleopsis dalmanni
ATTTAAATGACGAATTAAACAAATTATTAAAAAAGTTGTTCCAATTAAAACATGAATTCCATGAAATCCTGTTGCTATAAAAAATGTTGACCCATAGATAGAATCAGCAATTGTAAATGGGGCTTCGATATATTCATATGCTTGTAAAATTGTGAAATAAATTCCTAATAAAATAGTAAAAAATAATCCTTGGGAAGTTTGTGAGTGGTTATTTTCTATTAATCTATGATGAGCTCATGTTACAGTAACTCCTGAAGCTAATAAAATAGCTGTATTTAATAATGGGATTTGAAATGGATTAAAAGGGGAAATTCCTATAGGTGGTCATGAAGCTCCTAATTCAATAGTTGGAGATAAACTTCTATGAAAAAAAGCTCAAAAAAATGAAACAAAAAATAAAACTTCAGATAAAATAAATAAAATTATTCCTCATCGTAATCCTGTTGTTACTATAAATGTATGTAAGCCTTGGTATGTTCCTTCTCGACAGACATCTCGTCATCATTGATAAACAGTAATAATAATAATAATGTTTCCTAAAATAAATAATGATATATTATATTGATGGAATCATTTAATTATTCCTGAAACAATTGTTATTGCACCAATGGCTCCTGTTAATGGTCAAGGGCTATAATCTACTAAATGAAATGGATGATTTGAATGAGTTGACATTAATTTACTTCTCTGGAATAAAGTGTTCTTAATACTGCGAATACATAAGATTGAATAATAGCTACAGCAGATTCTAAAAGTAATAATAAAATTTGTCTAAATAATAAAATTGATAAAATCAATGAAGTTAAAGATGGACCTGTATTTCCTAATAGAGTTAATAATAAATGTCCTGCAATTATATTAGCAGTTAATCGAACTGCTAAAGTTCCTGGTCGAATAACATTTCTAATTGTTTCAATACAAACTATAAATGGTATTAAAATTGCAGGAGTTCCTTGAGGAACTAAATGAGCAAATATATGTTGAGTATGATTAAGTCAACCATAAATTATAAATGAAATTCATAATGGTAAAGATAAAGATAAAGTTAATGTTAAATGACTAGTTCTAGTAAAGATATAAGGAAATAATCCTATAAAATTATTAAATAAAATTATTGTAAATAAAGAAATAAAAATTAATGTTGATCCATTTTTTCCTGTAGGGCCTAATAATGTTTTAAATTCTTTGTGAAGGGTTAATAAAATGTTATTTCATAAAATATTATAACGAGAAGGAATTAGTCAGTAAATTATTGGGATTATAATAATTCCTAAAAAAGTTCTAATTCAATTAATAGAAAAATTAAAAATACTTGAAGAAGGGTCAAAAACAGAAAATAAATTTGTTATCATTTTCAATTAAATATCTTTGTTGTTAATTTATAACTTAATGATTTTGATGAAGTAGGTAGTATATAATAATAATTTATTATATTAAAAATAATAAAAATTATAAAAAATAAAAAAAATAAACTTAATCAATTAATAGGAGCTATTTGTGGAATTAAAAAATATTAATTAATTAATAATTTTAGTTTGACATACTAATGTTATTTATTTAACTAATTTTTTCATTAGAAGTAATTGCTAATTTACTATGAAATGGTTTAAGAGACCAGTACTTGCTTTCAGTCATCTAATGAATTAGAATAATTTATGATTCATTTAATGAAAAAGTTAGTTGGAATACTTTCAATTACAATAGGTATAAATCTATGATTAGCTCCACAAATTTCAGAACATTGTCCATAAAATAATCCAGGACGATTAATAAAAAAATTAGTTTGATTTAAACGTCCTGGAGTTCCATCAACTTTTACACCAAAAGCTGGAATTGTTCAAGAATGAATTACATCTGCAGCAGTTACTAAGATTCGAATTTGAGAGTTTATAGGTAAAATAACTCGATTATCTACATCTAAAAGTCGAAAATTATTAATATTTAATTCATTTGTTGGAATTATATAAGAGTCAAATTCAATATTTATAAAATCAGAATATTCATATGATCAATATCATTGATGACCAATTGTTTTTAATGTAACTAAAGGCTCATTAATTTCGTCTAATAAGTATAATAATCGTAAAGAAGGAAAAGCAATAAATAATAAAATAATAGCAGGTAAAATAGTTCAAATAATTTCAATAGTTTGTCCATGTAATAAATTTCGATTAGTATAATTATTAAAAAATAATATAAATATTAAATAACCAACTAAAATAGTAATTATAACTAAAATTATTAAGGTGTGATCATGAAAAAAAGTTAATTGTTCTATTAAGGGTGAAGCTCTATTTTGAAGGTTTAAATTTGATCATGTTGAAATTTCTAATAAAAGTAAAATACTTTATATATGAAGCTTAAATCCATTGCACTAATCTGCCATATTAGAAATTAGTTAATAATGGTAATTCTGAATATCTGTGTTCAGCAGGAGGAGAATTTTGAAATCATTCAATTGAAGAATTTAATTGAATTGAGTAAATTATTTGTCGGTTTATAATTATACTTTCTCAAATAATATATAGAAATAAAATAATTCTTAATAATGAAATTGTAGATCCAATTGTTGAAATAATATTTCATATAGTATAAGCATCTGGATAATCTGAGTATCGTCGAGGTATACCAGCTAATCCTAAAAAATGTTGTGGAAAAAGGTTAAATTTACTCCAATAAATATAATTATAAATTGACTTTTTAAAAGTTTTGCATTTATATATAATCCTGTAAATAGAGGGTATCAATGAATAAATCCAGCTATAATAGCAAA
This sequence comes from Teleopsis dalmanni, assembly GCF_002237135.1. Taxonomy (NCBI): domain Eukaryota; kingdom Metazoa; phylum Arthropoda; class Insecta; order Diptera; family Diopsidae; genus Teleopsis; species Teleopsis dalmanni. The sequence goes on from NC_051848.1 coordinate 101,325,431, forward strand.
TACAGCTCCTATTGACAAGACGTAATGAAAATGGGCTACAACATAATAGGTATCATGTAAGATGATATCAACAGAAGAATTAGCTAGAACTACTCCTGTCAATCCTCCAACTGTAAATAAAAATACAAATCCTAAAGCTCATATAGTAGTAGGAGAATAATTCAATTGGGTTCCATGAATTGTAGCTAATCAACTAAAAATTTTAATTCCTGTTGGAACAGCAATAATTATTGTTGCTGACGTAAAATAAGCTCGGGTGTCAACATCTATACCTACTGTAAATATGTGATGAGCTCATACAATAAATCCTAATAATCCAATAGCTAATATAGCATAAATTATTCCTAAAGATCCAAAAGTTTCCTTTTTTCCTGATTCTTGTCTAATAATATGAGAAATTATTCCAAATCCTGGAAGAATTAAAATATAAACTTCTGGATGCCCAAAAAATCAAAATAAATGTTGGTATAAGATTGGGTCTCCTCCACCAGCAGGGTCAAAAAATGAAGTATTTATATTTCGATCAGTTAATAATATTGTAATAGCACCTGCTAGAACAGGTAAAGATAATAATAATAATGCAGTAATTACAACAGATCAAACAAATAAAGGTATTCGATCAAAAGTAATTCCTGAAGATCGTATATTAATAACAGTAGTAATAAAATTTACAGCTCCTAAAATAGAAGAAATTCCTGCTAAATGTAGTGAAAAAATAGCTAAATCAACGGAAGCTCCTCCATGAGCAATAATAGAAGATAAGGGTGGATAAACAGTTCATCCTGTTCCAGCTCCGTTTTCAACTATACTTCTTATTAAAAGAAGAGTTAAAGAAGGAGGTAATAACCAAAATCTTATATTATTTATTCGTGGGAAAGCTATATCTGGGGCTCCTAGTATTAAAGGTACTAATCAATTTCCAAATCCACCAATTATGATTGGTATTACTATAAAAAAATTATAATGAAGGCGTGTGCTGTAACAATTACATTATAAATTTGATCGTCTCCAATTAAAGCTCCTGGGTGTCCTAATTCTGCCCGAATTAAAATTCTTAAAGAAGTTCCCACTATACCAGCTCATGCACCAAATAGAAAATAAAGGGTTCCAATATCTTTATGATTAGTAGAAAAAAGCCATTGTCGCGATTGATTAAATGGCTGAAATTTAGGCGATAGATTGTAAATCTATTTATAAGAATTATTTCTTTTTAATCAATAGCTGGCTTTATAGTCAAATAAATGATTTTAGACTGCAATTCTAACGGTGTATTTTATACTAAGGCTTAAGAATTATTTCATATTTCCAGCTTTGAAGGCTATTAGTTTCATTAACTTAAAACCTTTAATTTAATAAAGATAAAAAATTATTGAAACTAATAAAAGACCAAATCTAGAAAAAATGAAATGATTAAATAAATGAAATTAAACTTATTTTTGTTTAAATTATAATATAAAATTTTTGATTCAAAAAAATTTATTATAAATGCTGAATAAGTTAAACGAAGGTAAAAAAATAGGGTAATTAAGGAAGTTATCAAAAGAATTATTAATAATATTATTCTATTATTAATAATTATATATTGAATAACTCATCATTTTGGTAAAAATCCTAAAAAGGGGGGTAATCCTCCTAAAGATAAAAAATTTATAAAAGTTAAATATTTAAAATTTTTTATTTTATTAAAAATTATGAAAAGTTGATTAATATGTGTTAGTTTATAGACATTAAATATTAATATTAATGTAATGGATAAAAAACAATAAAATAAAAAATAATTTAGTCATATTATATTATTAGAATTTATTGAAATTAATATTCATCTGATATGATTAATTGAAGAAAAAACTATTAATTTTCGTAAAGAAGTTTGGTTTAATCCTCCAATGGCTCCAATAATAGCAGAAAAAATAATTCTTATTCTTATTAAATAATTATTTCTAATATAAGAGACTAAACTTAAAGGGGCGAGTTTTTGTCAAGTTATTAAAATAATTAGATTTATTCATGATAATCTTTCTGAGACTCTAGGAAATCAAAAATGGAGAGGGGCGGCTCCTATTTTTGTTAGTAAAGAAGAAAGGATTATTAAATAATTTTTTTCTAAAGATTCATTAATTGAATTATTTTTTAAAATTAGAATAATTGAAAATAAAAGAATAACTGATCTGAATGCTTGAATTAAAAAATATTTTAAAGAAGCTTCAGAGGATATTAAGTTATTTTTATAATTAATTAAAGGAATAAAGGCTAATAAATTAACTTCTAATCCTATTCATGCTATTAGTCATGAATTTGAAGATATAGTAATTATTGTTCCTATGATTATAATTAAAAAAAATAAAATTTTAGATGAATTAATAAAAATTAAAAAAAAAGGGTTAAAACCTTTATAAATGGGGTATGAACCCATTAGCTTAATTAGCTTATCTTTTTAAATTTAATAAAAATAATTTTAATATATACATATAAATATATTTTAGTGTAAGAAGCACATAAGATTTTGATTCTTTTAGGAATAGTTTAATTCTATTAAATATAATGAATATGGTAAACCACATGATTTACTCTATCAAAGTAACCCTTTAATCAGGCAATTCATTTAAAATTTTCCATTTAAAATTTAAGATGGATTTTTATTTTTTAAGGATTTTGGTGTATTTTATAAAAAATTTATTTAAATATGGTTTTGTATATTTTTTTGTGTTTATTTAACTTTTTAAGTACGTTATTAAATTTTAAATATTAAATTAATTTTATTCATTTTTATATTTGTTGTTTTGTTGTTATTTATAAATATTAAATAAATATTATTTTTAATATATTTTTATAATATTAAAAATTTTTTATTTAAATTTTAAATGGAAAATTATTTAAAATTTAAAATTTAAGATGTGTTTTAAAATTTTTATTTTTTTTATACTTAATAAATATTATTTATATATAGTTTTATTTTAATTTTTATTTTTATTTTTTAAAAATAAAAATATTTATAGATAATTTTATTTTTCCTATATATATAACTATATATTAAATTAATATATTTATATAAATAAATTTATTTATATATAATTATAAATTTCATAATTTAAAATATTAAATATTACATAATTATTAAATATACTATATATATAAATATATAAGGGTGGAATTTAATATAAATAATTTAATTTAATAGGGTTAATATAATAATTGTTTGATATATATATATTAATTAATTAAATATTTATATATTTGGCAATATTTTTTAATGGAACATTAGATAAATATATAAATATTAAAAAATAGGAGATCCTTACCGATTTATACATTCCCAAATTTTTGATTCAAAATTAATATATATCTATTAATTAATTAAATATTTATATTAATATAGATATTTATTAATCTAACTTAGTATAGTTTAAAATAAAAACAATAAAAAATTAACATACATATACATATATTAATAAATAAATTTATAAAAATTAATATATTTTTGATTAAAAAAAATTATTTATAGTATATTAATTAATATTTAATTTTTTTTTATTTAAATTTTAAATGGAAAATTATTTTAAATTTAAAATTTAATATGTATTTTTAAATTTTTTATTTTTTTATACTTAATAAATATTATTTATATATAGTTTTATTTTAATTTCAATTTTTATTTTTTAAAAATAAAAATATTTACAGATAATTTTATTTTTCCTATATATATAACTATATATTAAATTAATATATTTATATAAATAGATTAATTTATATATAATTATAAATTTCATAATTTAAAACATTAAATATTACATAATTATTAAATATACTATATATATAAATATATAGGGGTGGAATTTAATATAAATAATTTAATTTAATAGGGTTAATATAATAATTGTTTGATATATATATTAATTAATTAAACATTTATATATTTGGCAATATTTTTTAATGGAACATTAGATAAATATATAAATATTAAAAAATAGGAGATCCTTACCGATTTATACATCCCCAAATTTTTGATTCAAAATTAATATATATCTATTAATTAATTAAATATTTATATTAATATAGATATTTATTGATCTAACTTAGTATAGTTTAAATTAAAAACAATAAAAAAAATAATAAGTATATATATATATATATTAATAAATAAATTTATAAAAATTAATATATTTTTGATTAAAAAAAATTATTTATAGTATATTAATTAATATTTAAAATTTTTTTATTTAAATTTTAAATGGAAAATTAATTATTATTTAAAAATTAATATGTATTTTTAAATTTTTTATTTTTTTATACTTAATAAATATTATTTATATGTAATTTTATTTTAATTTCAATTTTTATTTTTTAAAAATAAAAATATTTACAGATAATTTTATTTTTCCTATATATATAACTATATATTAAATTAATATATTTATATAAATAGATTTATTTATATATAATTATAAATTTCATAATTTAAAATATTAAATATTACATAATTATTAAATATACTATATATATAAATATATAAGGGTGGAATTTAATATAAATAATTTAATTTAATAGGGTTAATATTATAATTGTTTGATATATATATATTAATTAATTAAATATTTATATATTTGGCAATGTTTTTTAATGGAACATTAGATAAATATATAAATATTAAAAAATAGGAGATCCTTACCGATTTATACATCCCCAAATTTTTGATTCAAAATTAATATATATCTATAAATTAATTAAATATTTATATTAATATAGATATTTATTGATCTAACTTAGTATAGTTTAAATTAAAAACAATAAAAAAAATAATAAGTATATAATATATATTAATAAATAAATTTATAAAAATTAATATATTTTTGATTAAAAAAAATTATTTATAGTATATTAATTAATATTTAAAATTTTTTTATTTAAATTTTAAATGGAAAATTAATTATTATTTAAAAATTAATATGTATTTTTAAATTTTTTATTTTTTTATACTTAATAAATATTATTTATATGTAATTTTATTTTAATTTCAATTTTTATTTTTTAAAAATAAAAATATTTACAGATAATTTTATTTTTCCTATATATATAACTATATATTAAATTAATATATTTATATAAATAGATTTATTTATATATAATTATAAATTTCATAATTTAAAATATTAAATATTACATAATTATTAAATATACTATATATATAAATATATAAGGGTGGAATTTAATATAAATAATTTAATTTAATAGGGTTAATATAATAATTGTTTGATATATATATATTAATTAATTAAATATTTATATATTTGGCAATATTTTTTAATGGAACATTAGATAAATATATAAATATTAAAAAATAGGAGATCCTTACCGATTTATACATCCCCAAATTTTTGATTCAAAATTAATATATATCTATAAATTAATTAAATATTTATATTAATATAGATATTTATTGATCTAACCTAGTATAGTTTAAATTAAAAACAATAAAAAAAATAATAAGTATATATATATTAATAAATAAATTTATAAAAATTAATATATTTTTGATTAAAAAAAATTATTTATAGTATATTAATTAATATTTAAAATTTTTTTATTTAAATTTTAAATGGAAAATTAATTATTATTTAAAAATTAATATGTATTTTTAAATTTTTTATTTTTTTATACTTAATAAATATTATTTATATATAATTTTATTTTAATTTCAATTTTTATTTTTTAAAAATAAAAATATTTACAGATAATTTTATTTTTCCTATATATATAACTATATATTAAATTAATATATTTATATAAATAGATTTATTTATATATAATTATAAATTTCATAATTTAAAATATTAAATATTACATAATTATTAAATATACTATATATATAAATATATAAGGGTGGAATTTAATATAAATAATTTAATTTAATAGGGTTAATATTATAATTGTTTGATATATATATATTAATTAATTAAATCTTTATATATTTGGCAATATTTTTTAATGGAACATTAGATAAATATATAAATATTAAAAAATAGGAGATCCTAACCGATTTATACATCCCCAAATTTTTGATTCAAAATTAATATATATCTATTAATTAATTAAATATTTATATTAATATAGATATTTATTAATCTAACTTAGTATAGTTTAAATTATAAATAATAAAAAATTAATTAATTAATATATATATATATAAATATGAGGAAAGAATTATTTTTATGGATTAATAAATATTTTATTTAGTTTATGGATATTTATTAAATTTTATTATTTATTAAAAAATGGATAATAAAATTATTTTTCATTTAAAATTTTTGTAAATATGTATTAAAGGGGCAAAATGTGAGGAAAGAATTATTTTTATGGATTAATAAATATTTTATTTAGTTTATGGATATTTATTAAATTTTATTATTTATTAAAAAATGGATAATAAAATTATTTTTCATTTAAAATTTTTGTAAATATGTATTAAAGGGGGAAAATGTGAGGAAAGAATTATTTTTATGGATTAATAAATATTTTATTTAGTTTATGGATATTTATTAAATTTTATTATTTATTAAAAAATGGATAATAAAATTATTTTCATTATAAAATTTTTGTAAATATGTATTAAAGGGGAAAAAATGTGAGGAAAGAATTATTTTTATGGATTAATAAATATTTTATTTAGTTTATGGATATTTATTAAATTTTATTATTTATTAAAAAATGGATAATAAAATTATTTTTCATTTAAAATTTTTGTAAATATGTATTAAAGGGGGAAAATGTGAGGAAAGAATTATTTTTATGGATTAATAAATATTTTATTTAGTTTATGGATATTTATTAAATTTTATTATTTATTAAAAAATGGATAATAAAATTATTTTTCATTTAAAATTTTTGTAAATATGTATTAAAGGGGGAAAAATGTGAGGAAAGAATTATTTTTATGGATTAATAAATATTTTATTTAGTTTATGGATATTTATTAAATTTTATTATTTATTAAAAAATGGATAATAAAATTATTTTTCATTTAAAATTTTTGTAAATATGTATTAAAGGGGCAAAAATGTGAGGAAAGAATTATTTTTATGGATTAATAAATATTTTATTTAGTTTATGGATATTTATTAAATTTTATTATTTATTAAAAAATGGATAATAAAATTATTTTTCATTTAAAATTTTTGTAAATATGTATTAAAGGGGCAAAAATGTGAGGAAAGAATTATTTTTATGGATTAATAAATATTTTATTTAGTTTATGGATATTTATTAAATTTTATTATTTATTAAAAAATGGATAATAAAATTATTTTTCATTTAAAATTTTTGTAAATATGTATTAAAGGGGCAAAAATGTGAGGAAAGAATTATTTTTATGGATTAATAATATTTTATTTAGTTTATGGATATTTATTAAATTTTATTATTTATTAAAAAATGGATAATAAAATTATTTTTCATTTAAAATTTTTGTAAATATGTATTAAAGGGGCAAAAGTGTGAGGAAAGAATTATTTTTATGGATTAATAAATTCTTATTAGTTTAAGGATATTTAATAAATTTTAATTATTAAAAAAATGGATAATAAAATAATTTTCATTAAAAATTTGGTAAATAGTAAATTAAAGGGGCGAAAATGTTTGAAGAAAGAATTATTTATATGGATCAAAAATAAATTATTTAATTTATATATTTATATTAAATTTTATTATTTTACAAAAATAAATTAATAAACTTATAATAAATACAAAATTTTTGGAAATTATTATAAAGTTTTATTTTAGCTTATAAGATTGTTTAAAATTAATTTTACATATAAATTTTTGTGTGGTTTTAAATTAATATAAGAAATTTTTTAAATTTACTTAATCGTAGTAATTGATATTAATAATTTAAGAAATTAGGAATTAGTTATAAATATAATATTAACAAAATTTGTGCCAGCAGTTGCGGTTAAACAAATAATATAAATGTTTTATTTTAAAATTAACGAAATTATTTATGTTAAATTTAAAATTAATTTATTAGGTGAAATTATAAGTTAATTAAAAATTTATTTAAATTTAATTGAAGCTAAAAAATGTTTGATATAAACTAGGATTAGATACCCTATTATTAAAAATGTAGAATTTAGGTTTTTAAGTAGTAATAGTTATGTTCTTGAAAATTAAAAAATTTGGCGGTAGTTTAGTCTATTCAAAGGAGCTTGTCCTATAATTGATAATCCACGTTGAACCTTACTTAAATTTGCAATCGGTTCATATACTGTAATCTATCGTTATCAGAATATTTTAAAAGAGTAATAATTTTCTTAAATTTATAGATAAATTTTATTTCAGCTTATATTTAAGTAGAGATGAGTTACATTAATAGTATTTATATGAATATTAATATGAAAAATTAATTAAAAGTGGAATTGGAAGTTAATTTATAAAGACAAATAAATTGATTTTACCTCTAAAATATGTACATATCGGCCGTCGCTCTTATTTTAAAATAAGATAAGTCGTAACATAGTAGATGTACTGGAAAGTGTATCTAGAATGACAATTTAAAGCTTAGTTAATAAAGTATTTCATTTACATTGGAAGGATTTTTGTGTAAATCATTATGAATTGATCTAAATTTATTTATTAATTACTTTATTCTTAAAAATTAAATATTAAAAATAATTATAAATTTATAATTTTTAGCAGAACTTATTAAAAAAGTATTTTTTATTATAGTGAATTAATATTGAAGAATAAAATTAAAATATGTTGAAAAATTTTTGTGTCAAAAGAAAATTTTAATTATTGTGCCTTGTGTATTTATTTAAAATTTATAAAAATTTAGTTAAAAATTTATAAAAGTTGATGTAATAATATTATTTTTAATAAATATTTAGAAATGAAATGTTTTTCGTTTTATATGGTATCTAGTTTTTTAAGAAATAAATTTAATTTAGAATTAATTATTATTTAATTTATTTATGTAAATAATTAATTTAATATTGAATGGGATAAGCTATAAAATAAATTAATATAAATTTTTGTATTTTAATTAATTGTATTCTTAGAATTAGCAATTATTAAAAAATTTTTTATAATTTATTTTTTAATACCAAATATTTATTATATTTTAAGTATATATTAAAGTTTTATTTATGATTTAATTTATTAAATAATAATGATAAAATTAGTATATTAGTATGTTTAAATAATAAAACTTGAAAAGAATTCGTCAAATCTTATATTCGCCTGTTAACCAAAAACATCTCTTTTTGTATTTTATTTAAAGTTTAACCTGAAAATTGAAAAATTTAAAAGGCCGCAGTATATTAACTGTGCAAAGGTAGCATAATCATTAGTCTTTTAATTGAAGGCTGGAATGAATGGTTAGACGAGATATAGACTGTTTTATTTAAAATTTTAATAGAGTTTTATTTTTTATTTAAAAACCTAAAATATATTCAAAAGACGAGAAGACCCTATAAATCTTGATTATTAAATAGTTTTTGATTTATTTTGATTTTTTTTATTATAAATTTATTAATTAATTTTATTGGGGTGATATTAAAATTTAAATAACTTTTTATAATTTTTATCATTTATTTATGATTAAGTGATCCATTATTAGTGATTAAAAAATTGAGTTACATTAGGGATAAAAGCAAAGAGTTCTTATCGATAAAAAAGTTTGCGACCACGATGTTGGATTAAGATTCATATTTAAATGTATAAGTTTAAATATTAAGTCTGTTCGACTTTTTATTCTTACATGATCTGAGTTCAAACCGGTATAAGCCAGGTTGGTTTCTATTTTTGATTAACAAAATATTTTAGTACGAAAGGAATTAATATTTATTTTTAAGAAATTTATTTAATGAATTAATTTAATTACTATTTTGGGAGATTAGTGCAATAAATTTAGAATTTATTTATATAATTTAAAAATTGTAAATATTCCTTGTTTTTAAATGAATTTTTTTTTTATCTTTATTAAGAAGTTTATTATTAATTATTTGTGTTTTAGTGGGTGTAGCTTTTTAGACTTTATTAGAGTGTTAAGTTTTAGGATATATTCAAATTCGTAAAGGTCCAAATACAGTTGGATTTATTGAAATAATTCAACCTTTTAGTGATGCAATTAAATTATTTGCTA
>NC_051848.1:101335662-101347455 GCF_002237135.1 Teleopsis dalmanni
TTGTACAATAAGAAAATTTTCTCAACCATTGACTTGGAAAAGGCCTACAATCAAATTCCGATTGCTGAGGAGGATCGACCTAAAACGGCGATAATAACCCCGTTCGGCTTATATGAGTTTAACATGATGACTTTTGGTTTATGCAATGCTGCGCAAACTTTCCAAAGGTTTATGAATGATGTCCTAAAGAATCTGAGTTATGTGGTAACGTACATAGATGATATATGTATAGCATCAGCTGATGAAAAGGAACACGAAATACATTTAAGAGAAGTGTTCAAACGATTAAGTGATCATGGTCTGACAATCAATCTGGGAAAGTGTGTGTTTTTTATGAAAGAAGTTACCTTCCTGGGTCATGTGATAAATGGGGATGGAATTAGACCTATAGCTGAAAAGGTAGAAGCGATAAGAAATTTTAAAAAACCGAAGGAAGTACGAGAGTTAAGAAGGTTCATTGCTTCAATTAATTTTTACAGGCGTTTCCTCCCGAATGCCGCAAAGAATCATGGCATCCTGCACGCGCTATTAAAAGGAAATAAGAAAAATGATACATCTCTGATTGATTGGACAGCAGAGGCCGAGAAAATATTTGAGGTGTGTAAGAATAATCTGGCGAATGCTGCAATGCTAGCACACCCGGCTCCGAATGCGAAACTGGTGCTAAATGTGGATGCTAGCAATGTTGCAGTAGGAGCAGTGTTGCAACAGCTTATAGATGGACAGATGCAACCGCTGGGATTTTATTCCAAAAGGCTGACAGAGACTCAAAAAAGATATAGTACTTATGACCGCGAGCTACTTGCTATATATATGGCGGTCAAGTATTTCAGGTACATGATTGAGGGCAGGAACTGCACTGTGCTAACGGATCATAAACCGATTACGTTTGCTTTCTTACAAAGATCTGAAAAAGCATCAGAACGCCAGTTACGCCATTTAGATTTTATCGGGCAGCTGACAACAGATATTCAGCATATAGCAGGCAGCAAAAATACGGTCGCAGATGCTTTATCTCGAGTCGAAAGTGTAGTGGCTGGAGTTAGACGATCACTAGACTATGATAAGTTGGCAGAAGTTCAGAAAGTTGACCAAGAGATGAACGAGTTGATAAGAAACTGTACAGCGTCATCTCTGGAGCTCAAGTTGGTAGAGTTAATTACAGAGGGTGTTTCTGTGTATTGTGATGTATCCGGAAAGAAACCGAGACCGTTTATTACAAAGTCCTTCCGAGCGCAAGTGTTCGAAATGTTACATAATTTAGCTCATCCTGGTAGAAAAGCAACTATAAAACTAATAAGTTCTCGTTTTTGTTGGCCTAAAATGAAGACTGAAATAAGTCAAATGGTGAAAACATGCATGGCATGCCAAAAGTCAAAAATCCAGCGGCACAACAGGACTGTGTTGCAGGATTTCAACACTCCTGATCAACGTTTTGAGCATGTTCATATTGATATCGTGGGACCTTTGCCCTATAGTAATGGTATGCGGTATTGCCTGACATGCATTGACCGGTTTTCAAGGTGGCCGGTGGTGGTACCATTGGCGGAGATTACGGCAGAATGTGTGGCTGAGGCTTTAATTAAGGATTGGATAGCGCATTATGGTGTGCCAAAAAGGATTACGACAGACCAGGGACGACAATTTGAATCCAAGCTTTTCGATGAGCTAGCCAAAATTTTGGGGTGTGAAAGGCATCGAACTACAGCATATCATCCACAGTCAAATGGACTTGTCGAACGTTTTCATCGCACGCTAAAGTCTGCACTGAAGTGTAAATCAAGTGTTGAATGGACAAGGGCCTTGCCAATTGTTGTAATGGGATTAAGAGCGGCATTTAAAGAAGATTTGCAAGCGACACCGTCGGAATTAATTTATGGGGTAAATATACGTTTACCAGGAGAGGTGTTTGATGGTGATTTGAAGCAAGTATCGCAAACAGAGTTTGTTAAGAAGTTAAGGGAAACTATGAGCGAACTGAAGCCATTACAAACATCGCGTCATATGACGGAAAAGCCATTCGTATTTAAAGATTTGAAAAGCATTACGCACGTATTCTTACGTGATGACGCTGTGCGACCACCACTGAAACAGCCGTATGAGGGCCCATATGAAATTTTATGTCGTGGTGAGAAAACTCTAACAATAAGGGCAAGAGGACGCACGATGAACGTCAGCATGGATCGAGTGAAACCAGCACATTTTGCAAATGAAGCTGGTGAAGGTTGTTGCCAAGATAGTGTCAAGGTGTTAGATGATGACAGTAACAAGCAGATAGCACCGAAGGTGACTCGAGTGGGTAGAATAGTGCGTTTTCCATTGAGGCTTATGAGGTAGTAATAATGTGTAATACGGATAGAATTTGTCGTGATGCAGCCGTCAAATTCTAGAAGGGGCTGTGTGGTGAGAATCAACAAAGTAGGCTAAAATTTTCAGATTCTCTGATATTTAAAAATATTTTATTTAAAAATATTTATTCAGATTTTTTCAGTCAGTTGATCAGTCAGTCAATTAGTTAGTGTTTCTAAAGTTGTATTAAAAATAATAAAAGTTTGTGTTACAATAAATACTGTTTTTTATTAATAAAAGCTATTTGGTTATTGTAATCACAACAATAGTAACCCAAAATTTGCATGACATTAAAAAATCTGAAAAAAAAATCATACCAATAATGCTAATAGAACGCTTCCATCAGCAGCTGTCATTTGGATAGTAACAGCAACAAAAAGAATATTAAAACCAACTTAAAGTACAGAAACAAACAAAAAACTATCACAGTATAGACATCTAATCACCAGGAACCAAACTATCAACGACAGTTGCTGGCTAATAAATCCAAAATAGCAACTCTTAACCGAACGTAAATTACTTTTGCACTGGAATGCAGTTTTGCTCAATTTTGCTGATCTTTTGCCAAATTTTGGTGCTATTAGCTGGCATTTTCTTTTATGCTATTTTTCTAAAATTGATCTTATGTTCGTTTTCGATACCCGTTTGTAGTGCTTATAACTAGGTTTTCGCTATATAACTAGGTACTGTTGCATGTTTTTCTTGTTGCAAAATATTTACTAATAGTCTTATCTTTAGACACAACATGTTTAACAGTGCCATAGTAAAATAATAATAAAAACTTGCCGTTGTATTGCACTTTTGCTCGATTTTGCTGATCTTTTGCCAAGTTTTGGTGCTATTGGCTGGCATTTTCTTTTATGCTTTTTTTCTAAAATTGTTCTTATGTTCGTTTTCGATACCCGTTTTTGGTGCTTATAACTAGGTTTTCTTTATATAACTAGGTATTGTTTTGCATGTTCTTCTTATTGCAAAATATTTACTAATAGTCTTATCTTTAGACACAACATGTTTAACAGTGCCATAGTAAAGTAATAATAAAAACTAACCGTTGTATTTAATAGTTTTTCCATTTATCAATTTTTTTTCATTATTGAATAGTTATTCATAAGTTTTTACGTTCTTCGCATAATCCTACCTCTCAACCCAGTTACTGTTGCCATACTGAAAGGGCTCTTCATGTGGAGATATTGATTTTTTTTGCAATTCAATCGAAATAAATTGCCTGAATTATTTTAAAATACACTTTTTAAATAAAAAGGATTTTTTAAAACTTATAAAAAGTGGCTATTCCTGAATAATTGAATATTTTATATAGATTTCAATTCAACTTAATATGAAAACAACTTGAAACGATTAAAAAGCGCTTATAACAAATCCCTGGTGTTTTCATATATGTACGTACATATATTTTTTTTTGTTATAATTGAAAAAAAATCATTTGTTTCGTTTTATTTTGTTGGCTTAGCCTGGTTGTTTAATGGTTCCGAATCGATATACGACATGCTAAGTAACAGCAATTCTACTCGTCCTCAAAAGCTGTTCGATCCAAAGGCGTAGAATTTGGCCACCAAACGTTCGTTCAAATTTATCCCATCACCACTCGACATAACCGCACTTGAATATTTTTATTAAAGCATCCATCCATTTACCCAATAACAAATACAACAAAAACGCTAATAAAAAAATTCCAACAATGCGTAAAAACAGTCTGCACTAGCACAAATTTTTATTATTATCAACAACAACAAATAATCTACCAAAAGCAACAACAACGTGCATATGAAGTAGTAAATGAGATTTTTGTTAAATTTGTTTGTGTGGTTTCTGCGGTCTATGTCATACAATTACCAATGCAACAACACCAACAACACTAGCAACAACAACAAAACTACAATACATCAGGCAACACCAGGCAACAAAAAAAGACACTACCCAAAAGCATAACAGTTGAAATGCACTGTGACCACAATTGACAACAACAAATGAAACCGCAAATCGCACTGTGGGGATGAGCAATGATAATGCACAGCAAAGTCAGTAAAAACTAATAACAATGCAATAAAATGAATTAAAATAGGAATTAAATAAAAATTGTTTAAAAAAACAAATATAAACCAAGAGCAAAAAGTGAAGTGAAGGATAATACATATTAAAAATAAATATGGTATATAATAAATAAAAACAGAAATAAAAAATTTGTACGGAAAGTGAAATTGCAAACTTCTAAAATGATAAAATTGTGAGTTAATTGAAATGTGAATGATGCGCTATATTCGGCATCTTCAGTTACTCAGGCTTAACTTATAAATATACAGTCAGCGACAAAACTCTACATACACCTCCCATTTTTGCTAGCTCGTAAATCCAAGGACATAATAGAAAAAAGTAATGATACAGTTTTGTTTAGAACTGTTTTTTAATAATAATAAACAAAAGAAAATCCATTCATCAATATAAATTAACAAAGTTATTCGAAAAAAACCTAAAAAAATCATTGACAAAAGTCTACATACGTAATTTAAATGTTAAACGGGAAAGTACCGTTTTTCATATTTCATGCTTGTGGCATGAGTCATACATTTATATAATGCACTTAGTTGTGCTTTGAGAGTGGTATTTAATTGACACGATGGGTCCAAGAAAAGAATTTCAAGTGATATGCGAAATCTGGTTATTAAGCATAGAAATGAAAAAAAACTTTATGGTAAAAGTATCAAAATTAGTAAATTTGACTCGATCAACAGTTCAGACGATAATAAGAAATTATAAAAATACTGGTTCTCCTAAAAATGAACCTCGCAGTGGCCGCCCAAGGATACTCATACGTAGGGATGTCAGCTTGGTTTTAAAAGAAGTTAACAAAAATCCGAAAGTAAGTGCCTTAAAATTAGTCGAACACATTGCTAATGCAACTGGAAAGCATGTCAATCCACGTATAGTACAAACAACGTTGAACAGCCACGGTTTTCATGATAGAATACCACGCAAAGAACCTTTAATTTCTGAAAAAAACCGAAAGCTGCGGTTAGAGTTTGCCAAACAATATAAAGAAAAGGATTTTGATTTCTGAAAGCAGGTTTTATTTACAGATGAATCGAAATTCAATATATTTGAACGCGATTGGAGAGCTAAAGATTGGAGGAAATCGAAAACAGCACTGAATCCGAAGCATATAATGCCAACTGTAAAGCATGGTGGTGGCAGTGCTATGCTTTGGGGAGCCGTAGCTGCAACTGAAGTAGCTTCCTAGTTGCATTAGCAATGTGTTCGACTAATTTTAAGGCACTTATTTTCGGATTTTTGTTAACTTCTTTTAAAACCAAGCAGACATCCCTACGTATGAGTATCCTTGGGCGGCCACTGCGAGGTTTATTTTTAGGAGAACCAGTATTTTTATAATTTCTTATTATCGTCTGAACTGTTGATCGAGTCAAATTTACTAATTTTGATATTTTTACCATAAAGTTTTTTTTCATTTCTATGCTTAATAACCAGATTTCGCATATCACTTGAAATTCTTTTCTTGGACCCATCGTGTCAATTAAATACCACTCTCAAAGCACAACTAAGTGCATTATATAAATGTATGACTCATGCCACAAGCATGAAATATGAAAAACGGTACTTTCCCGTCTAACATTTAAATTACTGTCGACTATATCTAACAATCAATGAAGTGTATGTAGACTTTTGTCAATGATTTTTTTAGGTTTTTTTCGAATAACTTTGTTAATTTATATTGATGAATGGATTTTCTTTTGTTTATTATTATTAAAAAACAGTTCTAAACAAAACTGTATCATTACTTTTTTCTATTATGTCCTTGGATTTACGAGCTAGCAAAAATGGGGGGTGTATGTAGAGTTTTGTCGCTGACTGTATATGCATATAATGTGGCTAATCAACTTACTAATTACAATTAAGGCACTTAGGGATGTCGGAAGCGTAAGAAAATGCATGTGACAATTTTCATGTGGAAATTTTGTGTTTATTTTGTGTTTAAAAGCAGAAGTGCTTAAGCGTCTAGTAAATTTTCTACGTATTTAGAGAATCTAATACCATGTTTTCTCTGCTCATTTAGTAAGTGTAGGTCGACTAGGTCGATGTCAGTAAGCATATAAAGAGTTTTCGTACTTTTCAACTTGAGCAAATATGCCGAATGCAGCCCTTAAAAATAAACTTCCCATATGGGAAATGACCAAAATTTGAAAAATTTATCATATGTTTTATGCGTATCTATAATGGGAACAAACAACAGTTGAGCTGTGAACAAATGCATTAAAGGAAGTAAGTATTTAATAAAATCTTTGCATACACATAGCAGAAAAAGTCTACGGATATTCAAAAAATTGTTCTTGAATTTCGCATAACTTATTTAATTTTTACTGAAATTAATTTTTGTTTTCTGAATTATTTTAACCAAAGAAACAACAATAACGTTTTAACATAAAAAATTAACAGTCATTCTGTAAAAAAAATTAAACACAGTTATATGCAAAAGCAACAATTTTCAAAGCAGAAAAAGTCTACAGTCACACAACAACCTTAAGACGAAAAACAAAAAACTGATCTACAACCAGATAATCAGACCAGCACTACTTTATGGGTGTGCCGCGTAAAGTAAAGCAGCCCACTCTACTATCCAAAAGCTACAAGTTGCTAAAAGTCAGGCTTTCCGAGGGCTCTTCAAAGTGCCATGGCACGTCCTCATAAATGACATACTAAGAGACCTTAGAATAGATCCGGTCAAAAAATATATAAAGGACAGAGCTCTGAAGCTGAAGCTTAGTACTATGTAATCTCAGAGTAATCACTAACCGCACAGGGCGGTACACAGATATTAGATCAATCATTGAATAATCACGAAGATTATGAGGAATACTCAAATCAATCAGTGAGATGGTTGGGACTCTGCAGAAACACCCCAACTGTCATAAAGTAAAAGTGCCTAGATGCAATAACTCAGAGAAGGCTTAACATAAGTAAGTAGTGCGTAAGTAAGTAGTACTTCATAATCTTTATTGTTTAGTGACTGCTTAACCATTTGAATGCAGTATTTAGGTAGAATGATTCATATCACAACAGTCGAAAAAATCAGTGACCATATTCATGACTATTAAGAAACCTTGAGATAGTTTTCACGTTTTGGTTTACTTTTTGTTCTTCATTTGAACTGTTGATTTATTTTCATATACTCTTCGTACACCTATATTTTATCACTAAAGACTTAATGAAGTTTGTCCTTACCAACCGATTTCCGATATAGTTTTAGCAAAAAATTCAATTGTTTTGGATTAAATCTTATCTTGAAGATAATGAGGTTATTAGAACTAATCATTTTTTAAGATAAACTTTTCTTTGGCACATTTTGCGGTTCCTTTTAAGCAAGGTGCAGACTATCATTTTTTAGTGTCATACAAGAGAGAAAAACGTTGAATGACCCACAAAAACGATAGTCTGCACCTTTGAATGGCACGCAACCAACATAACATATTTGCGTGCCAAAATTTTGGTGTGCAAATCATTCAGCATCTCGCCAACATGTTGTGAATGATAGTATGTCACCTACAAACTTGCATTCGTCATTCAAGAGCATATTTTTGCATGGTTGTACTAACACATTTACAGCGTGCGAAACACATTTACAGCGTGCGTAAACAACCTTATTCTTCAAAAATTTTACTTGAATGGCAACTTTTTCAAGAACTCGTATTGAAAATTTAGCATTTTAACTGAATATTTTGCGAAGTAATATAATTTTTATTTTTATATTTAGTGTAATAAATTTAATATTTCAAATGCAATAACATCAATAAAAAGTGTTGATAATGCTGTAAAACAATTAACACTCAACAACTAACCGCATTTATGAATTTAAAATCAAAGTTTAAATTAATAAAAATTATTTTTTCATCTTTTAATGTAAATATTTATACAATTTCAAATTGCTTTCTGAACAAATAAAAAATAATTTTTTTCCTCTTTATCTTTTTTTTTAGGTAAAACTTACTTTTTCTACATTGCACTCGATTAAAAAGTTTTTGAATGTTTCTGCACTCAAAATTTTTATTTACACAAATGTTGATATATACAAACTCGAGTGGAAGGAGATATGCCAGGTATAGATATATACATGTGTATAATAATTTATTACAATATATAACATTTTAAATCAGTCATTATAACAAATATATTTTATATGTGTATAATTCACAAGAAAAATATATGGATGTAAAGCGAAAGCTCCATTGCACGGATACTCTTATAAACTGATATCTCTATTAACCATGCCATGTGGTTAGTCCCACTTCTTATGATTCATGCAAAGTAGTAACCATCAGAATCGATTTACTTAAGGGAGCTTTCAATGCAAATATTTCTAATATGTGGAAGTCTTTATTTGTGACGAAAAATTACTTACAGTTTTCGAAAAATATTGTATAAATTGTGCTAGGTTTGGGTTTACTATAAAGCTATTTAGAACACCTCCAAGTATCTATCACCAAGTGATCGAAAAAATTAAAGGTTGTGTTCCATTAATTGTAAATCAAATCATTAATTCAAATCATGAAATTCTTTACGTTAATAGCTCTAGGAATAAAATGTAACTATCTATCACGGCTAATATAGATAAATAAAATTTTTACTACATTAGTGGTAATATGGAAGGCAAGCACATTTAATTTAATTGCAGATTTAAATTTTAAATCCACAAAATATAAGCTAATATTTTAAAAATATATACATTATGTTTTCTCATTAGTCCTCACGTAGATACTGACGAATTGGATAGTGATCATTGTATTTGCAGGATACAGTTGAATACAGTTTATCATAGCTCTTGTTAGTGACTTGTTCTGGAGAACCGCAACAAATCAACAATGGCAAGACATTAATAAAAACCAATAGTATAAAAAAAGTTGTAGTGAAAAGCACCTCGAAATACTACAGCTAATGGCTCACCATTCAAATCACCTCACACAAAATGAAAGTCCTCACTAGGTAAATGGGAAATAGGTATATTGAAACTGTTATAATAAGCTGAATATATTCCGTGGCTGTGCGGAAAAAATTCAACATTATCTAAATACATAAAAGCAACTATTTTTGAACCTATAATAATCTTTAAAAACATGAACGCATATATTTTAAATTTGCCTAGATGCTTATAAGCTATATGTTATATGTCTCTAGCTATTGATTTGACAACATCTAAAATTGTGTCCAAATGTAGTACAGCTTTAAACAAGATATTGGTGCATTTAACGTCTGTTGCCTAAACCAAAGGTAATAGATAATAAATATTTGTTTGCTAACATCGAACCAAGTCGAACCAAGTCACCAATTTTTAGTTTCAATTATAGAGATTATTTAACCGGTACACTCTTAAATGGTGGTCCAAAGATGACTTCGTGTACTTATATGTCGCGTTACTTATTTTAATTTATTTGCCTCTCATTGTCCAACACACTATCCTATCTAAAGGGTAGGTATATCAACTGGATAGTGGATTGTTTCAACAGTTACTATCGAAAGTGTGTATCTGGTGAAAATACCAATTATTTACCATTTAACTGTTAGATATTCACCAGAATGTGTCCAGGTAATTTCTTCGTTGTATGACAAATTAGTTATTTTTAATCAAGACATTAAAACCAAACATTAACAAAAAGTTGTCTATACAGTTTAGGATAATCCTAATGTAGGCAGTAAAATTATTGCCAGACATTGATCACAGTGTGGCAATACTCTTTTATGTGTTTCTATTTTAAATATCTGTTCAGTATTTGAAATATAAATATTAAATACATCACCAAACATAAACAGAATGTACCTATACACTTTAGGGTGTTTCTTCTATTAATAAAAATAGATATTTGTAGAATGTCTACAGTCAAACCATTGTCAAGTATTAATGAAACGTTGGCAATACCATCATAGTTCATAGTTCTACTCGAAATATCTATTCGATATTGCAAATTTAGGCATTAAAACCATTACTAAATCTTAACAAGATGGTGTCTATACACTCCAGTTTGTTCTTCTTTAAATATCTATTCAATATTCTTAATATAGCCATCAAAGTTATATTTAAGATATTTTTAGTTAGTCTTATGTCAGACAGTTAGTCTTATGTCTTATGTTGAGGTTTCTCCGAGTTATTGCGACTGGGCATTTTTACTCTTTGTTAGCTGGAGGTTTCCTACAGAGTCCACCCCTTCTCTTTGACTAACTTATATATTTCTCACAAGCTACGCTGTTTATTCGTTGCATACCGCCCCGTACGGCTAGTGACTGCTCTGAGATTAGATAGTGTATGGCAGCCTATCAGTTTTTGCGTATAGCTTCAGGGCTATGTTATTTATATATTTTTTTACCGGGTCTATTTCGAGGTCTCTTAGCATGTCATTCGTCTGGATGTACCATGACACTTTGAAGAGTCTTCGAAGAGCCTGACTTGCAGCTTCTGGATAGTAGAGTTGGCAGCTTTTCTGTACGCGACACACCAGTAGAGAAGTGCCGGTCTAAATATCTGGTTGCAAATCAACTTTCTGTTCTTAGTACTAATGTTATTGTGTTTACAAAGTGGTCGTTAGCACTGCTACTTCTTTTGACTTGTATGTGCTTGTGTCAAGTGAACCGCTTTTCAAACGTGATTCCCAGGTATTTGACGCTGTTTTCCCAATTTGTTGCAGTGTCACCAACTGTCACTCTCGGTCGACGCTGCCTGTGTTTACAGTGGGTATATCTTAAAAGTTTTTTCTGTTATCACGATGGGTCGGTCTCTTAAAGTCTAAGTGAGCCTCAATGTTCGATCCTGTCCAGCTAGGGCAGTGAAGTCTGCTGCTATCTACTATTGGGTTCAAATAGTAGCTGTAATAGATTAAGTATACACTTATCGAGAATATCCACCACAAACACAGGAGCTCATAAATACGGTTTCAAATCAAATGGAAGAAGCAAGTTCAGAATTACTTGGACGCATACCAGCTACGAGATCTCCAAGTCCTGTATCAATGAGAGACTTACATTCTCCAAGTCCAACACCAGATTCGGGATTGGCTGACTTACTTAACGTATCGGATAGCGGATCCTCAGCAAATACACAAGGATTTGATGTAGACCTGATCGGCAGTATGAACAGCGATGCAAATGGTTATAATAGTGTCAACAGTTCAATTTTTTAATTGAATATCGGCGGACTAGTTTTTGAAGCTAGTATTTCATAAATTTTTGCGCACAGATGATTTATGAATTCAAGCAAATAAAGTCGGCAATGGATAAAGTTATTCGATTATTATCCACCAAATTTATGTATATTATGAAATACATACTTCATTCGATATAATAAACTCACGTAAACTGCATTCACTATTCAACTCTTTTTCTTCCCGTGTTCGTTTCATATCCTTTTGGTCCTGTTATATTTTTTCATCTTAA
>NC_051848.1:101347555-101353513 GCF_002237135.1 Teleopsis dalmanni
TTACGTGGAAGTAACGGTGAATGACAGATGGTTCAAAGTTTATATAATACTTTCACATAAGAAACCATTGTAAGGTAGAGAGAGGTTATACACTCTAAAGCTTGACTGGACAAAATTATTTAAAAAGATAAACCTATTTTTAGAAAAAATAGGCAAAATAAAAGGGTACCAGGCTCGAATATATGTATATCCAAATATATCGTAAAAATTTATAAAAGCCAGGAAAGTGGCATTTTGTTTACTCGAAGCACTAGAAAACGAGATTGCGGTTTAAGTGCGTGAGGGTAATTGGTTAAAGTGGATTAGTCACACTATAAAGTTACACTAAATCCGGGATTGGAAATCGGTAAACATCCTTTATCTACAATAGAAGGGTTATTTAGTTCTATGTCCGGCGAAGAGAAATTTACAAAAATCAAACGTTTTTATCCAAATCGTATTTGCAGATGAAGCTACATCCTAACGATAGACATTTATTAATATTAAATACGCACAAAGGGTTATATCAATCGGCGATATTTGGAATAGCCAGCTAAATAGCAACTATTCATGAAACAATTACTAGCAGATATTCCTGAAGTAAAAGGTTTTTTACATGATATCAAGATAACAGGTCCAATGCTCAGTAGATCCCAGACCAGTAGGTGCGGGAGCGGTATTAAGTCATAAATTTCAGGATGGATCTGAACGGCCAATTCAATTTGCTTACCGATTGCGGTAAATCGGGTAAAAGTGGTCATAACTAGAAAGAACGTAAAACTACCATGACCAATTCATCATATGACACGGTCCCAAGAAACCAACTTGACAAACTAAGGCCATACAGTATTATTTAATCTGATGGAAAATACAAACGCAAAACTATATAGGCATATAAAGAATATTTATATACATATTATAGACATTTTGGAGCAAAGATTTTTTGCAAATTTAACTATAACCTGAAAGTAATGAAAGAAAATTTCGATATTTTTAAGAATTTGTTGATGACGCATATTTATTAACAAGAATACAAGCATTTAAAATACATATTTAATAATTTTATTTATATCTTCAACAAAACAATCATGGTATAATTTTATATAAACAATTGCGTTGTAGCGTTCCATCTCAGTACCTATAACATACATAACTTCATGGATTAGGTGGACCAGATAAGTTGTTAGGAAATTTTTCATTTTCTCTTTGTTTAGCAGTTCGTATATAGGAAGACAAAAATTCTATTGGTTCCAGAGGAAGTTCTCGAGCCAGTGCAATTAAAGCATCGCCAAAAATAGGTTCAATGTATTCGGTTAAATATTGGCGTATCGGCAAACTACGCGGATCAATAGGAATCTCTTTTTCCGGTGGCACTTTACACGGATTTTTGGGTTTCATACTTTTAACTTTTTCTTTAAAATCTTTGGGAGACATTGCTTGAGAAAATAATTTCTCCTTTGTGACCATAATACCAGTTGCTTCACATGGCTTGTCTTTAGTATTGACCGCGCCTGTCTTTTTCTTACATTTTTTTGAACTTTTAGAAGACAATATACTTTTAGAAGAGATTATTTCAGTTGTGATATATTTTGAAGCTTCGTTGTATTTTTCGCAAGACTCGCATGGTTTGTTTGATGTTGCAAGCTCAGGTTTATTTTTATTGGAAGTAGAAGGCTTGTTATCATCCTCTTTCACCACTGTAAGCTTTTCCGACTCCATAGTAATTTTATATTCGAAAAAACAAATTTAACACAATTTAGAATGAAATATTGAAAGTGATTCGATGGTAAATAATTTATAATAAAATTTTTCTTTTCTTTTTAACATTTTTAATTTTTTCAATTTATACTAAATTCATCGATTACTAAGGTTTATTTTAATATTAAATTTAGAATAGTTCATTGTTTTAAGCCATGTTTACATGCAAAAACACAATAACTATAAAGTAAAACCGTTATATAAATATGTAAAAGCGTGACGTTTGCAAACTAACTTCAGCAAAGTTCCTTCACTAAAGTTCGTAATGTAAACATATTAGTACTATTACTTACTAGTTATAGTAGTAGCTAGTGATTAATATTACAGATATTCTTTTGAAAGAATGTCGCAAAAAAATAACATAAAATAAACACTACCTTCGATGGCAACTCTGGAAAAAATGGAAATTTTTGTTTTGATACCTGATAGATTTATATATGTAAATACACAAATTTGCATATTTACAAATGACGCACATATAAAGTTAATATTTTGAAAATAAATAATTTTCTAATATTAAAATAATAAGTAGAAAAATAACAACTACGAAATAATTAACAAAAACATATGTTCACAGTTAACTGGACATTTAGTACGTACTTCCAAAAATCATTCACAAGAGAACAATTTTTAATCTTATAGTACGTTTACACTGTCTCATTTAGGCAGTTTTGCTTATTATAGCGACTAATGAGGATGATTTACTGTATAGACCGTGTGCGAGTTAGAGTTGAGGAAAATAGGTAATATTGTCGGTATGGCAGCAAATGTTGGTATTTACCAGAATTTCGGGTGGATAAAATAGATAAAAATTATGTATTACCGTTGTGAAAATTTTAAAAGATGTTTATAAAATAAATAAATTTGAAAACTTTTAACCATAATAAGTGCAATAAATAAATAAATAAATATAAACATAAGTGCAGTGCAAAAAATCTGTAGGAAATTTCAATTTACTTTATCTCAATTTACTTGACTTGCACACAGCCATAAAGTGCTTCCGTATATATGAGCTCATTATTAATAAATTAGCTCATTTAAGCCAAAACTGTCGAATGCCACCCTTAAAAATAAATTTTCCACAAAGAAAATTACAAAGATTTAAAATATGTGTCATATGTTTTATAAAGTAAATATGTAAACAAATAACAGCTGAGTTGTGAACAAAGGGAGAAAGTAAGTATTTAATAAAATCTTTGTTTTTATTAATTGAATTTGTGCTGGATATATGAAATGTAAATCAATGATTTAATATACCTATTATATATTTAATTTTTTTAATGTGATATATTATTAAGTGAAGTTTATGAAAGTTCTATCAGCTGCATAAATGAGCTTATTATAATGTGAACGTTCACTCATTAATATAAATCAACAAGTGCCTTAATAAGACAGTGTGAATGTGCTATTAGGGGCGTGTTATGGTTGTAGTCACAAGCACGCAATTGTTGTTGCTTTAAATTGAAAATAAAAATTTGACACTGACAGCTCATTCATTTTGCATTGAAAACAATAAAAATTGGTGAATATGACAGCAATCATAACGCCCCATAGCAGCGTGATTACGCTTTGAGGAGCTTATTAGTTAAGCGGTTTCAAAGAAATTGGAGTAAATAATGCAGCAGTGTTATTGTTTCATATATTCCTTTATAAAATAAGCGGTTGTTTTTTTTGCTAAATGCTTATAAAAGAATAGGCCTGTTGTATCTTAAAACATTGGGTTCAACTTACACAGTTGTTCACTACACTTTCAGTGTATAGTTTCTATTAATGTTATTAATATTAAATATTTAAATTTGATATCTTAAAAAGTGACCTATATGGGCGCCTAGCTTAGTGGGAAAAGTAACTCAGAATAGTTGACTACTAAAATTCGTTATTAAATCGATATGTCCTGAAAATCGGAATCATGTTAAAAACTTCACATAAAACTTTTTATTGAAACTCACCTTGAAACACCTTCAATGAGTTTTGAAAAAAATCAAAAACACTTGAAGAAGCTTTAATTAAATTTTCGGTTTTGGAGCAATATACTGAATCAACTATTTACTAGTGCCAAGGAAAACGGAGAGATAAAATTTTCTTAATTTGGGCAAATAAAACTATAAGAAATTCCTTAAGTGCGTGTAAACAGCACAAGGAAGCGTTCACACATAAAAGGAATAAAATGAAATGGAATCACCTTGTCGTGATTGTTGTGCAGCACGATTTTATGTTTACTTTAATTAGCCCCAGTTTTGCTTTTTGTTGCTCTATTAAGCAAACGAAATTTATGAAATCTTGAAATGGCAGGAGCGGAACAGCAGTAGCAGCACAAACCAAACTGTACCATAACAGGACTAATTAGATTATGAAGAAGGCAGACAGCAAAATGACTATTCATTTAATTTATGCACACGCTACTTAAGTGCTTTGTGTATTTATGTACATGTGAAGAGCGCAATATTCAAGCTTGCATCTTAGGAAAGAATTTAGTCATCCCAAGGAAAATTATCCAGTATACCATCTCCGTCAGTATCTGCAATTCCATTTGGCATCAAATATGCTTACCTCCGTGCCTAGGTTTTGGATAGACTAACATTACGACAAATTACCAGTGCCACTTAAGCAATGGCACACTTTTCTATGAATCTTTTCTCATCGCTTCCTTCCTTCACTTCATTTTCTTGCAAATTAAAGATACTGGGATTTATTTTTCACATTTTCCTAATTTTGTGGCAACCTTGTGACACTCCTTACTGCACAGGGCGTCAAGTAAGTTGTGGCACTATTGGTGAAATGGTGTGCTTATATATCTGTACTGGGATGTTCATGTGTGAATTTTCTAGACAAATTGTCTCACTGGAATTCAAGCGTTTAATTTACCTTAATTACAAGGGCGTTCGCAGGTGTCACCATTGTCATATTAGCGGCGCCACTCAAGGCTGCAAACTGTATTAAATGCAATTTAAGTGTTGATTAAAGCAATTCCTTTTTATATCCTTAAATTAAAATGTGCTCAATGTGTTCCTTCATATTTTTCACACAAAAACATTTAATGAATTTTATTTTACAGTAAATTTAACAGCCCGCAAAATTGAAAATATCATAAACAGAAAATGAATGACTCTCGCTTGGAATGGTAGTTCGCAGTAACAATGTAGGGAAATAAGAGTATTAAAAAAAGATTGTAAATATTTAATGTTTATAAATATATATATGTTGAAAAACAGACAGTTTTATTTTCTGACAGAGTTTGAAAATATAGAATTATCAAATTATGAAAATGTTTAAATAATGTAAAAATATTCATATATGTGAAGGTTTAAGCATCAATCAATTTAATTTCAGTTTACTTTGAAATTTCAACACTAATTTATTGAAATTTGCTTCCTTTCCGCAAAGGATGATCTGTATTTTCTTAACTAAAGCTTTCGATCACATAGTTTTGTCGGCTGATTCTTTGTTAATACCATGTTCACACTGCAGTTAAATCAACGTATATTAATTAAATTTTAAATTTGGTCGTTTCCATTGGCGTAAGTTGATATATGTATGTGAAAAAGCTTTTATATTTCAGAAAGTTCTGCGAAAGTTCTACGAGAACTTTTGTTTGTTTACATTTCAATTTTTAGCAGATAATAGATAGTTTCATATTGTTAGCAGAAATTAATTAATTGTACATGGAAAAAGCAAAAAATGCAAACAATTTTATATATAAGGGTATTCACTCTCTCTTGCAAACTCATTGCAAGGTGCACGAAATGCACAGATTGTACGAGAATGCAAATAACAACAACAAAATACACGCACAAAATTTCGTGCAATTGCGTGCAATCTTCCAATACTAAAACCTATGTATATTTGCTTGCAACAAAACAGAAATGGCAGAAATCAGCTGTTTTGACATTTGTTGCTTCTCATTTTTAAATTTGAATTGACGGTTAGTAAAATTTCGAGATATATTAATCTATGGCTATGCTATATACATGCGTTTCGTTCAATAATTTAAAACGATGTGGCCATTAATTAAGTTTTCACAAATATAATATTATATACATACACATTTGTGAATTAATTTATCTACTTATCAATTTCAGCGAAACTTACAAAAATTTGTCCACATTTTGAACTATTGAATGAAGTGTTTGGACGCATGTCTAATTTTCAGCCACTTGTGATATGTACAGACACATTGCCACAGCCACCAGCTAGTTCTGCACTAGGCGACGAAATTTATTT